>NW_007246520.1:151643-162663 GCF_000164805.1 Carlito syrichta
TTTCAGGCATTTGCATGTGGTATTGCCTTTATTGGAAATGTGTCTTCCTTTTTGTCCAAATGTACACACACACTTCACTCTGACACTGGCTGATCCAAATTAACCCGTCACATCGTATCTTAATTATTACCCTTCAGAGAGTCCCTCCTTCTTTTGACACCCTAATGTGATTTAGATCTTACTATTATTCTGTTATAGAGCTCCACAATTCTTCTTTGCTATTCTCATTTCTGTATGAATTCTAGTGTTTGTTTTTTGTCGTCACTTTCACACTTGAAGGTCCATGAACAGGTGGGAGATGTGATCTTCCCTTGTCTGTATTTCCAGGTGACAGCACAGGCCTGGCACAAGGTCAGCACTAAGCACTACTTAGAGAGTGAAAATGGTGGATCCTGTGTAAGAAAGGGGTAGAGTGTGGGATGGGAGGTGGAAGTAGGGAGGGTCTTTAGCGGAGGCTTCCTGGGGGAGGCGCACAGGAGGCAGTGTTGCGGAAGGTCCTTGTCCCTCCTGGGCCTCTAGCTTGCAGCTCTCCAGTCCTGCTCTCAGGTGGGGAGAGGAACATAAGTGGCAGGATCAGAGGGATTTCTATGGCCTGTGCGCCCCCTCCGCCTCGGGCAGATGAAACATGAGCCCGGGGGCGCTGGTAGTCGGGGGTGGCACGTGAGGCCAGTCAAGGTGTCCCAGCGCCCCGCAGCCTTCAGGGAGCCCCAAGATTGTTGGGATCATGGGCGTCGCGATCGACGTCATCCCAGGCCACCCGTGTGACCTGATCGTTCCTGTTTCCACAGCATTTTTCTTGAAGCAGGAAAAATTTGAGTGTCAGTTCTCCAGTGGGACGGAGCGGGTGCGTTATGTGCACAGAAGCATCTATAACCGGGAGGAGGAGTGCATGCGCTTTGACAGTGACGTGGGGGAGTACCGGGTGGTGACGGAGCTGGAGTGTCCAGAAGCCGAGTTCTGGGACAGACAGAAGAATCGCCTGGAGGAGAAGCGGGCCCGTGTGGACACGTACTGCAGACACAACAATGAGGTTTCTGAGGGATTCCTGGTCCCTCGGCAAGGTGAGCATTCTGGGAGAGGAGCCAGCGTCCATGTAAGCAGGGAGTGTGTGTCTGTCTGTCTTTGTGTGTGAGTGAAAGGAGTGTGTGAGTGTGTGTGTGTGTGTGTGTGTGTGTGTGTGTGTGTGTGTGTTGAAAAACTGACTATATACCCTCACCTTTAGATTGCAGAATCTATTTTTAGGATAGAGAATGGGCCACAGAGAAGGTGGGCCTGGCACACTCCATACTCTTCCTCCTAACCAGAGCAAAGCCTCAAATTCCCAGATTTCTAAGCAAAGACTGCCTCTAGACCTGCTATCACTATTGAACACCCCAGGGTCACTTCCCTCAGCCAGCTACAGTTCTAATTTTCAATGAAAATTCATCTCCAGCAATCCAGAGCCTATTATTATTGACCAATTGAATTTCACTTTCCAACTGAATTTTTTGTGTTCTGTAACTAAGATATTTAGAAGAGAAGTTCAGTACTCTTGTTATTCTTGAATCAATTAATTACAGTGCAGAGGCCAAACCTGACAATGCAGATCCTAGGAAATAAGAGGAAAAATATTCTCCTATTAAGGAGAAACATCTATCCTGAAATTGCAATACTTTGAGTTTCCACTGTGGCTGTTTCTTCCAGGTCCCCAAAGCAATAATTATTTTCATACTAAGGAAAAAAAAGCAACAAAGAAAGGAAAAGACAATCTGTTCAAGGATATCCAGAAGAGCCAAGAGTTTCCACTTAGTGTTTTTTTTGGGGGGGGAGTAAGTTTTCCAAAGGTGAGCTGGAACTAATCTGAAGAGAAGTTCTGTTTAAACCAGCATATCTGTTCTCTACCTGTAGGTAATACTATATACCTGGGAAGTTACTGATCACTGCTCCTGTGATTCAGATTTAATTGGCCTGAGTGGGACTAACATTAAAAAATATGTTTCCTAGGTGATTCTAATATTTAATCTGGGTTTAGAACAATCAACAATGACCCTACAATAGCAACAACTAGCTGGCAGTTAGTGCATACACACTGAACAGGAGAAGACTACCATTTATTAAGCACTTACATACATCAGGAATGTAACATTACATGCACATTACACACATGATTGTTAATTCTTAAAATGACCTTATGAAGCCAATATTATCCCCATTTTACAGAGGAGGTAGCTAATGCACATAGAAATGATTCCACTTGTCCAAGGTGATACAGCTGATTAATTTTCTAGCCCTGATCTCACTAAACTTCAGACTCATTTATCCAACTACCTACCTGACATCTCCACTTGGATATCTCATAGGCACCTTCAACTTAGCATGGCCAAAATGGACCTCTGGACTCTTCTCAACCCCCGCTTTCTACTTCTCTAGTATTCTCCAGAGGAGAAAATGACAGCACTGTCATTTGTCCAGTTACTCAGGCCAAAAATCGATTTAGTCATCCCTGATACCTCTCTTTGATCTTACATCCCACACCTTGTCAGTTCAATCTTTATTCAAAATGCAGCCACTTCTTTCCACCTCCATCCTAATCCAAGTCAATCATTGTTCACCTGAACTATTATAGCTGCTTCTTAAGAGGTCTCCCTGCTCCTCAAGTCCCAGTTCCTCAACTTTTGCCCTCATATAAACGTCTGAGGTATCCTTCTGCACATGAGTTAGATTATGTCATTCCTCTGCTCAAAGCCCTCTAAATGACTTTCTATCAAATGGAACACAATACATTTCTTCCCCAGGGCTTATCTTCTTCACTGCCCTCTTACCACTCTTTCCCTTGCTCATTTCACTACAGTCATATGGGTCCTTTTCCTCAAACCTACCAAGTGTATTCCTGTGTCTGGGCCTTTGTTTGTGCTGCTTCGTCTGGAATGCTTTTCCCTCCGCCCCACTCCACCTCATGCTTGCATGGTCTGCTCCCTTACTTTATTCAGGTGTAGGGTCAAATGTCAAAAAGGCCTTCCACAATCAACCTAGATAAAATAGCAGCTCCTCTCACCCCCAACAGCTTGTCTCCTTGCCTGATTTTTTCATTGCATTTAATACCAACTGAAAAATATATGCTATTTATGTTTGTGTTTGTTTATATTTTTGTCTCACCTGCTACAATGAGCACAGGACTTTGTTTTGAGCACTTAGAACAATGGCTGTCACATAGCATTCAATACAGTAAATATTAACTGAATAAATAAATGAATAACTGAGATGTAAACTGAGATCATTTGATGCCTAAGTCTATATTCTTGCCTCTCTCTCTCCTTCCAGAGTTTAAAGAGGTAAAGTGATAATTCCAATGTTGTACAGACACGAAGTTACAGAATTCGTCTTCAAATCCAGGTCTGTTGGCTTCCAAAATTTGTGCTTTTCTGCTACTCCACACTGCCTTCTAGTGGAGAAATTGCTAGTGATTAAACTGACCAAGATGTCAGTGAATTGAGGTTTTTACTTCCTTGACCCGTTGTTTGGACATTATTTTATATAGCTTTGATGTTTCTTGCTTCAGCTTTGAAGTCTGTGCAACATGCTTCGAGGTGAAAGGCACCAATGTAATAATCCACTAGCTTGTCACAAGGCATAAATGCTGCCATTTAGAGATCATGCCTTCTATTTGACTTGGCCAAGTTACTTAACTTTCTCTAAGACTTTAATAATTATTTTTGAAATATGGATAGAATATTAAATAAGACAATTCATATGACGCACACAAATGAGTGCCTGACATACAGTAAGTCCTCAATAAATTATATTATGCCCTCATGGCAAATGGGAGGGTAACACAACCCATATCCACCACCTTTGTATGATTTGGTTTGTTTGAGAACGTATGCCAGAAGAAACCAGAGGGAAAGGTCATCAAGATAGGTCTTGGGGGCAGGGCAGGCAAGGTAGAGAGCCACCCTAATAAGTCAGGGGGCACAAGACAGCATAAGCACATGTGGGTGACAAGAAGGATGGTGTCAGGTAAAGAGCTGTCAGTCCTATTGAGACACAGACTAGAATAAAAAATAACTCACTAAATGCTTGGCAGAGAATACCTTATAAAGCGAAGTGGGGCCACTAAAATGTTCAATTTCAATATATTCATATCGCCTTCTCTCTCCTTGTAAACACTTGGGTTTAGATTTAAGTCCTTTCCTCCTTGTTAGGTTAGGAGCATTCTGGTAAGTATTATTTCTAAAGGTGCCATGCTGATTTTTAAAAAAGTGGCTGGCTGGGGTTTTGTCTGGCAAACATACTGACTGTGAAAGCTGAAGGAAAATTGATTGTCCGGCATTTGTGTGTGCTGGCACAAACTGAGTGGCATGGAATTTTAAGGTACAGAATCTTCTGGTAGGTACAGTGATTGGAGACGACATCAAGAAATAATTAGGTTTCATTGATCTTCATCACTGTGATGAAGACAATGGTCTTCATATGCAAAATGGCAGAAAAAACTACTAATTTTCTGTTACTTCATTTAGAGAAATAGATAATCACTTAATCTGGTACCCACACTTAGACATAAATCAGTTTACTTCTTTATAGTCCAAATCTTCATGCTTAGGCCCTGATCCTAAACTATCTTTATTCTGCCTTGTCCAGCATGAGTGCCTTGAAGAAGCCACCTGGTCACCAATGCCCTAGAAGGGGCCTACATGTGTATGGTAAAATTTGTAGTTACATGAGGTTTTCTTTTGGTGTACAGAAGAGTGGTTAAGAGCATATGTCCTAAAGTTACAAAGACCTGGTTTTGGTACTTATTAGCTGTGTGACTTTGTGCAAATCATTTAATATCACTGATCCTCAGTTTCTTCATCTGAAAAATGGGGCTGGTAATAGGATCCACCTTATAGTGTTCTTGAGGTGATGAAATAACAGATGGCTTATAATGGATTTAGCATAGCTCATGACGACATAGTAAGCACTTAGTTTCTCCCTCATTCCATAGTTGTATTGGGCATTGTGGTAGATGCTGCAGGGGATGGAGATGTGGAAGACAAGTTCCTGATGCTCAAGAAGGAACTCACAGCTGGAAGCACCATCTCATAGAACTTTCTGAAATGTTTTATATCTGGGCTGTCCAGTATGGTAGTTTCTAGCTACACATGTCTATTGAGCACTTGGAATGTGGCTCGTGCTACTGAATTTTAAATTTAAATTTAATTAATTTCAATTTAAATAATAACATGTGGCTAGTGGGTACCATATTGGACAGTGTAGGCCTGCAGCTTAAGTAAAGGGAAAGCAGAGAGGCATTAACAGGCAGCAAAAGGGCACCAAGAATTACTTTGTCTACTTCATAATATTTTTTCTGATTTACGCTGATGATAGAGATGATGACTGCATCAAATGGAAGTCCTGTCTGTACCAGTTGGAGGACTGGCTATATTTTGGGTTGAGGAGCAGAGGAGGAAAGGGCATAACATTTGCTCTATTTGAGAGCTAATGGTAGCTCTGGAATAGCTTACCCAGCCTGTGCTTATGGAAGGCCTCTCTAGAGAAAGGTATGCTGTATTACTTTTGTGAGCAAAAATTCCTTAGGCACATGCAGAAACTGTTTCCTTTAAATTTATCCTATTTGTGTAAAATTGAAAATAAATGAACTCCTGGGTCTAAGTATACCATGAAAGAATATTCTTGTTACTCCTATCAAAGAATCATAATTTATTTCAAAAAAGCAGATACAAGGAAATATTTGCTCCTTAAATTTCCTCTCAGCCTCGTTTTCTTTTTCTGACTCTGTGAGTTGCTACATTAAGTTGTTTGGACCTACTATTTCTGACTCTCCTCTACAGGAGAATTTCAGCAGAGGTGAGCAGTCAGGTGACAACACTCACAATTCTCCCAGTTTAAAAAAAAATAGTTCTTCCCTGTCTCAGCTCTGATAGATGGGTTGAAGAATTGAGTATAATCAAGATTGAAAGTGGTAGAACCTCCAGAGATGCTTTTCTCCAGAAATTCCAAATAACTTTGTCAAGTACTCATTTCAAGTGACTTTGTCTTGCATTTTCAAACTCTGTTATAGTTACATTAAGGTCACAACAGTAAATTTGCCTTATCTGCATCACCAAAGTGGGGGTGGGACCAGGATTTCCTGTAGAGGTAAGACCTTGGGAATTAGGCGGGTTGAATGTTACAGCCATTTGTCTTGCTTAGTGTCATACAGTAACCAGGGACTTGAGCCAAGCAATACCAAAAGCCCTAAATGGAAACGAATGCTGCCAAATTACAGATTTGCATATCATACCCCATTAGAAAACAAAAAACAGGAAACAGAATTATGAACTGAAGCACAGGTTTCTTTCTTTTTTTTTTTTTTAAATAATCAACTAGAAAACTAAGTTGTTTTACATTCAGGTCTGTGTATTTAATGTCACTTTTGAACAGAAACAAAACCAAAGTCTGAACGCCTTCCAGAGTAAACAGAATCACAACCTTACTTCATTTGACTTGAGATTCTGATAGCTACATTTATCACCTCTATTCAGTGAAGATGAATAGTCACATTTCAGAAGGAAGCCATGTTGAACCCTAAAGGGCTTAGAAGAGTTAGAGAAAACCTGAAAGCCTAGGTTGCATTTCCAAATCTCATGTATTTTCTAGTACCTGTGATACCTGTGGCCTGTGGGATAATTTATTAGCAGTCATTGGTGCAAAATACATTTCCTGTATGTCCCTTTTTCTGTGCCAATACTTTATTATCAAAGAAATAGTCACTTGAAAAACAGGCCCTCTATATCTTGAGCAAGGGCATTATTATGTTTTGTTATTCCAGAAAAGTGGAATACTACTTTTAAAAAAAGTTATGTAGTTTTCTCTTATGTAAGACTCTCCTCCTTGCCTTCTATTCCAACTCTGATCAATCAACAGCAGACCTTTGCCAGCTGTAATGCTGACTACCTACTACCTTCCCCCTCATCCCTACCAGTGTGCCACTAACAGTAGTTAATTCCACAAACTAAAACATGCTTATGCAAAACAGTATGTTTTTCAGAACCCATTAGGATCATCTGGAGCCAAGAGTTGTCTGGTTTTCTTCTCCATAATTAAATAACTTATTTCTATTAACCCTAAATTCTTAAAATCACTTGCAAAATTTAATTTCCATTAGGAAGACTTTTCCTTCCCAGTCTAACATGTAAAGACAACAGAATATTTTATTAAGAGCCTTCCTAGATAGTCATCTGTCTTTGAGACTTGTTTTCCTTACCTTCAGCATTGAAACTGCTTGTCAGTGTTATGGAGAAAGTGGATTGCTTCCCTTCTTCTTCACCTGATAGCAATCTGTGTTTCTACTGATTTCTATCCAGGTTATTCATTACCCACTCGCTGAAAAGTATATTATTAATGAGAAGCAGATAGGAGTCATGCTGTCCTCCCCAGGTTTAATGAATCTTTAAGATGGTACAATCAAACAGATATGCAAAATAGGCCATTAATGCAACATTCAGTTATGAATTTAAGCTCAAAATCAAGGAATTTAAAGTTTCTCATTGTTTCAGTTTTAGCAACATGGCACATACTGAATATATAGTGCAGCATTAGGAAGACATGGATCTAAAAGTATTGAAAAAAATGACCAGTGTATGTTCAAGATTAATTGTCGGACTTCTGGAATGATGTAACCATACCTATGTAGATTGACTCAACTTTGGCAAGTATGTTTTCCAACATCTCTGAATTTTCATTTCCCTAATCTGTGCCGTTTTGCCTAGATAAGAGTAAACCTTCCGTCATGTAACAGATGAATTCCTAGAAAAAGCTGTGCTATAAATTAGATTCATTTTTGAAAATCAAATTTTATCTCTCTATTGATGCATGGGCTGTTTTATGTTTATTTCTGAAAGCCCTCCTCCTAGGTTTCTCTGACAAGTAGTTAATGATCTGTAAACACCAAAATGCACTAAGGGATCTCTGTTTTCTAGAGAAGAATATGTTTCTAATATGAGTAATTACTATTTATGACTTATCAGTTGTAAATTTTCTGATAGATGGATTCCTTACAGTAGGGTCCAGCTGTGTTGTATAGCCAAAGGTTTTGGAAGAAAGGGGAAAAGCCTTGAAGATAACAAGTGCTTTTAACTAGTTCTTGTCACTCTTGGGACTGGCAGAAGAGCAAGCCTAGAAATCTCCTGAGAAGATAAAAAATGAAAACCAAAAAGACAAAAAAGCCCCATAAAACCCAGTACAAAGTACTTCAAGGTGGGAAGTCCTGATACAATGGATACTGTGCTGTATCCCTAAAGTGTCAAGAGTCAAAAGAAGTCTTCATGGTAATAGCAGGGGTCCCAGTGAAATAGAGTGTAAAGAGATTGAACCCTAACCTTACACAAACTGATCTGGTCTCCATAAAAGAGAGAGAATTTACTCTCCAGCAAGGGAGAGGGTAGAGATCTCTTCTGCAGTGGTCCAGATCTACACTTTAGTTTGGGAGGTGATGGCATCCCAAAGGAAGTTAGAAAGAAGGAATGGTTCCTTTTAAGTATCCATCAGATATACACGTACAAATTATTTGCGATGGGAATACTCTACCTTGTCAACAGTTCCAGGTTAACCCCGTGTGAAGTTGAGCAATGTCCACAGTTTAGTCTTAATCAGCAAAGGCTGCGCTGAAGAGTAAATTGATCAACTCTCCAGACTGCGGTTGTGAATAAAGGCTAGGCAATCTGGACTCTGGGCTGGAAAGCATTTCCCTCCTGCTTGAGAATCGGAACACTCTTACCACCACCTAGTGCCATATTCAATAGACACCACATGCCCACTCTATGGATGGGTGCCTTTGATAATGATAACACCTCTGTTTGCCTAATAGCCATAGCAGGTTAAAATGGCAATGGTAATTAAAATTAACAAAAGAGTGGGAGAGAGAAAGAATTACAGAAAACTCACTTCTTCCTTTAAGGCCTAAGAGCCAGCTCAGTCTGGTTACCATCCACCATACCACTCTTTCCTTAACGATGTGCCCTCACTAAAGCTCCATGCTAGGAACACTAAAAGGGTGGGGGTTCCAGCTCATATTCCCCTCACCAATCACCTCCACTTACTTCTAAGAGGCCTCATCTTGCCATTTGGGCACTCGAGGCTGTCCATACACAAGTCTTCCATATGGGGAAGGTAGGACCTCCTGGTTTCCCTATGGCCTCTGTAAGAAACAATGCAACTGCATTCATTGCCCAGTGCCTAGTGCCCAGACCCAGCAGGCCAAATATCCCAAGATAAAGGGAGTAAGGAATAGGGAGTGGTATATTAGGAAAGTGCTTCTGGCTACAGGACAGGAACTTCCAGGCTCTCGGTTTGTCTTTTCCTTTTGTACCAGTTTTAAAATCTGTTCGTCTTCCTGACAGTATTTGCATCCTCCCAATTTTGAGCTCTTCCTGGTGACCAGGTTCATGTCTACCCAACTATAGTCCTCTGGGCCGGGAATTTGAAGCACGAGGCTCCCTGAAACCTCTGCCATGTAGTAGCACAGTAGAGCTGCCACCCCCCAAAAACCCTGGAATTATCTTTTGGAGGGCAGGCCCCTTATAGTACAGGCTTCCCCCACTAGGTAAGTGTTCTAGGAACCCATCAGCATCAGTGTACTAGGTAGTGTTGTGAGAGGCTGCATCTGGCTTCAGTGAATATTTTTTTTGGAGATTCTTTCAGCGCATTTGCCCATTTCATGATGGGTGATTTACCAACGAAACTGCCCACACTGTGCTGAGTGTTCAGCAGTTTTTGACCCAAAATAGTATGATCTGCGTGCCACTATTCACCCAATCTTGCCCCAAGTAACTTTTTTCTTGTTTCCCTGGATGAAGAAAGTTCTCAAAGGGAAATGTTTTACTAATGTGGAAGAGGTGAACAAAAAAACAGCAGAAGCACTGAAACGCATCAAAATGGAAGAATTAAAAAACTGTTTTGAGTAGTGGAAAAAGCATCTTGATAAGTGTATTGCATCAAACAGGGAGTGCTTTGAAGGTGGCTGAAGTTTAAACATGTAAGAATAAATACACAATTTTTATAAATAAATTCCAGATTTTGGGGGGCCCTTCCTAGTAAAAAGACAAAGAGGGAGGGAAGAAAGGGAGAGGTAGTGTGATAGTAGGAGAGAGCTTTGGCTAACGGCCAAAAATTCAAAGCTCTTGGTGCAATTTCTCATTCTGTCCCTTTTCATTTTTAAGGACCTTTCTCTTGCCCACAACTTCCAGCCGTATTTTAATACATGAACTTCTCCCACATGAAGCCATTTCTTCTTTTTGTCCACCTACTGTCCTCTAGACTGGGGGATGTTGAAGATTGGGACTTCCTGAAGACTCTATAAAAACACTAACATAGAAGCCCTGGCCACTCGAAACCCTGCAGGTTGGATGAAGAAAGAGGGTGAGGATCAGTAGGATGGCTTCTTCATGTTAGCATGAGTTGCCAAGCACCTGACCAGTCTGCTCCTCTGCCCCATTTTTTCTTTCTTCCTATGAAATTACTTATGCCCCTCCTTCTTCCAAGGCTCTATGGCTTTAATTTTACCATGCTTAGTAGAATCTAGGGGTATTTTTCTAAATTTTTCTAGGTAGGGATATTTGAGGTGAGAGGTTCCAGGATGCCTCCGTACTAACACTAACATAACAGCCCTGACCACCCAAGACCCAGCAGGTAAAGGAAGGAAAGAGAAAGGGTCAGTTAAAGGAAAGCAGGAGAGAGCTTCACTCTAAAGGGTGGGAGTTTCCAGTCTCCTGGTCGTTCTTTAACTTCTGTCTCATTTTTTCCTAAGAAATTCCTTTTACCTACAGTCTTAACCTGGATTATACTGATCAAAAATCTCCACTGATAAAGCAGTGCTTGAATCTGGCCACCTGCAGTCCTCTAGGATAGGAATAGCAGGGCTCCCTAAAAGGTACATAAAAACATTAAGACAACAGTCCTGGTCACCCACGATCCACCCAGTAAATGGGCAATGGAAAAGGGAAGGGTGTTATTTGGATTATAGGAGAAAAAAGGTAGGTCAAAATTATAAGCATTTATAGGC
>NW_007246520.1:163014-187072 GCF_000164805.1 Carlito syrichta
AGGCAATCTACTCACCTCAGCCTCCCAAAGCGCGGGATTACAGGCTGAGCCACCGAGCCCTGCTAGCAATTCTCTTACACGTTGTCTAGCCAAATGTTACTCAGAGAGTGGCTCTAGGTTACATGTGTTAGAATCACTTGAGATGCTGGTTTAAAAACAGATTGTGGAACCTATGGAATCAGTATCTTAAGATGGGAGTATGAGACCCAATAATCTGGGTTTTAAAATAGTTTCCTGGCCAGGCTCGGTGGCTCAGCCTGTCATCCCAGAACTTTGAGAGGCTGAGGCGAGTCGATTGCTCGAGCCCATGGGTTCGAGACCAGCCTGGGAAACTTGGCGAGACCTCGTCTCTACAATAAATCAAAAATTAGCTGGGCACAGTAGCACGCGCCTCTAGTTCCAGCTACTTGGAAGGCTGAGGCAGAAGGATCGCCGGAGCCCAGGAGGTCAACGCTGGGGTGGCCGTGAGTGTGTCACTGCACTCCAGCCTGGGAAACAGAGTGAAACTCCAACTAAAAAAAAAAAAGTTTCCTAAATGATTTTATATGCAACCAGTGTTGGTCAACACTGGTCAAGTGCAGTCATTCATCAGATTATTGAGTTCTCTATTCAACATCTCTGACAAGTGGCCAATTCTTGAATCCCTTCAATGATGAACAGTTCACTATCCACGAAGACAGCTCATTCTATCTTTAGATTGCTCTACTAGAATGTTCTTTTTACAGCAATCTAAAATTCCTATCTCTGTAATATCTACTCTTTTATTTTTGTTCTGTCCCATAGTTCCTCACAGAACAAATGCAATCCATTTATAAGTGTCTACTCTTCAAATATTTGAAGACAATTCTAATATATTCTGTTGCTACATATTTTTTTCAGGCCAGTCTCAGTTTTTATGAATTAAGAAACAATTGTGTTGGGAAACAATTCTATAAAAATATTATAGACCAGTCCCTGTAGGTCAGCTTTTTGTGCAGTTCTAGATAGGAATATTTTAAGACGAGACCAATAATGAACTATGAGAAGCCATGGTTGTTCTCTGGATGTCAACTCTAAAACTGGAGGTATCCTTCCAGCACCCGCCTCTTAACTTTAACAACATTATGTGGATCTGTATTGCATGAATTTATCCAAGCTTCCTTGAATGTATTTATATTTCTCCTCAATTATTGACCATGGTATTCCTGATCTTCCTGTTTGCAAAATTGGCTAAAAACCCAGGTCTAGAAAATGGAATAAAAGAGTTTTTCAGGATCCAGCTGGTAGGACAGTTTATTCCCTACAACTTTCATATACAATAAACTTCAATAATATGCTAAGCACAAGTACCTAGATTGTGTGTGTGTGTGTGTGTGTGTGTGTGTGTGTGTGTGTGCATGTATCTGGTTGAAGGAAAGCCACAGGATACAAATAATTAGATATCAAACTTCTTTGCCAAGAAGCTTTAATTTGACTCTCTTTATCATTACCCCATTCATGCTACCTCATTCAGGAAAGGGGCTGTTTATTTTGTCTTAAATAACATCTATGTAATGGGGTTGTTTCTAAATATCAAGGGTTTGCTATGAAATCTTTCATTTGATATTATTCGCCAAAAGCATAGATTTCAACATTTGTTCCTCAAACTCATTTAAAGGAAAGCAAAGTATTCTTTGGAGAGTATCTTTTTAATGAACCTCATCTTCACATGCAAGATGTGAATTCTAAAATTAGAAATAAAACTGTTTAGAGCACCTTGGTCTCGGGCAATGATTTCCAATTTACCCTTGGCAGTCTATATATTGATTTCTACTATGATACATTTGTTACAAAGTCATATTTTTTTCTCAGAAACTAATTGTTTTTATGTCTCCTAAGTTCCCTCTCCCCCAAACATATATACATATGCTATTTTGTGCGGGCAAATCTTAATGTGAATGTTAGAGAGAACCAATTGTATCTCAGTCAATAGTGACCACAGTTTAACATGACATAAAGCCATGGACTTGTTCTTTTTGGACACAAATCCCCCTTAAACCACCTTTGAATGCTTTTTTCTCTCCAAAGATTTTTAAAATGCCCCTTTCTCTAGAAACTGTTTCTGATGAACTCACCTAACTCCTTTAATGTCTGCATACTGGACTCAGGAGTATGAATGACTTCTCCTATTTATTCCTAGAGAGTCTAGGACAGGCTTCTTTACCCGGGATGCTGGAAAGTCAATGTTACTGACTGATAAAAGAAATAGTCTGTAACCTAAGCCAGAGACTCAAAGGAAATAAAATTGAGAGGAAAATAAATCAAGCTGTGAATACATAAGAATTTTGATAAAACTGGGAAGTAAGACTCAGATCTGGAATTCAGATTTCTCTAGGTATAAAAGTTAACCACCTTTAGGAACATCTTCATTAGGGCCCTGGAGAGTGTACAGATAGGAGATCAATTTTGAGGACAGCTTACAGACAGATGCCTGTAATCAGAATTGAAAGAAATGCAATAGATCAGCTCTGTCTAAGCCTTTCCCTTCCGACATTTCCCTTCCCTAACATTCTAAACCATTTAGAGCAGGGGGAGGACAATAGATTTTATATTACCATCCATCACTTGCATGCTAGTGCCATTCTGCTGAGGCACCGGAGTTGCAACTCAAATACAGAAAGAGGAAGCATGCCCCCTAAGTTTTTGCTACAAGCTAGAGTCACTACTTAAAACATCCAGGACTCTATACAAACATGTGATGTAGACAATATGTTAGATCCTTTTTTACACATATATACATACACATTTCTCTTCCACAACTTCCATCATGTAACAAGATGAAACTTTGTGATATTAACTAAAGTCCTGTCTTCCATACCAATTATCCAGCATCCCTCTTCCTACTAAAGCAGAAGCATCAATTGCCTCAGAGAAGATTAGGATTTTTAAAGTAGGAACAAGAGAAAACAGAAGATGCCCTCATCAATTTTGTTTCATAATAGAAGATAAACAGAACTGACATATGATCCAGCAATTTCACTCCTAGGTATACATCCAAAGGAATTGAAAGCAGGAATTTGAACAGATGTTTGTACGTCAATGTTTATAGCAGCATTAGTCACAAATAGCCAAAAGGTGGGAACAGCCCAAGTGTCAATCAAAAGATGAATAGATGAGCAAAGTATGGTGTATACATACAATGAAATGTTATTTAGCCTTACAAGGGAAGGAAATTCTGACATATGCTGCAACATGAATTAAACTTGAAGACATTGTGCTAAGTGAAATATGCCAGACCCAAAAGGCCAAATATGTTATCATTCCATTCATATGAGGTACTTGGATAGGCAGATTTATAGAGACAGGAAAAAGATTAATATTTACCAGGGACTGGGAAGAGAGGGAGTGGGAAGTTATTGATTAATGGTTATAGGGTTTTTATTGGGAGTGATGAAAATGTTTTGGAACAGATAATGATGTTGGTTGCATAATATTGTGAATGTAATTAACTCCACTAAATTGTATACTTAAAAATAGTTAAAATGGTGAATTTTGTTATATACATTTTATCAGAACTTTAACAAACTAACAATGTGATATACCAAAAACAATTATATTGTATAATTTAAATGGGTGCATTATGATATGTAAATATTTCAATAGGGGGTGTTTAAAAAAGTTATAACAGAGACAACTTCCTTTCAGACTAGTAATATTCTTCAACACTTTGGACAATTTCCTAACCAGTCCTAGTATTCGTTTTTAGTCCTTATGACTACAAGGAGTATATAGGTAGGAAATACATTTTAACAGGTATCCTTGGATTAAATAATATGTAGATTTCATTGGCAATCACTGAAAAAGGATATAGGCCAAAAATCTGAGAGTCATCCTTGGGTCTTCCCTTTATGCTCATCAATGTGATCTGATTCATCAACAAATTCTGTGATGGTACCTCTAAATATATTCTAAATTTGATCACTTTACACAATCTTTATCACTATAACCCTAATGTAGGCTTCCATTCTACAGCCACACTGGTTTTCTTCTTGTTCCTTAAACATTCTAGGATTGTTCCTGCCCCAGGACCTTTGCACTTACTACTTCTGTTTGGAATACTCTTCCATTACATTTTCCCATGGCTACCTCTTCTTATCCAGGTCTCGTATCAAATGTTATCTTCTTAAAGAGGCTTTCCCTGAACCATCCCTAAACCCCAAGTTCCCATTTAAAGTCTTCGCTAACCCTAAGTCATTCTGTATCATAATATCCCACAACACTGTGGGGTATTGTCTGGACATAGACTATTTCCCTCCTCTATACCTGGCTTCTTTCTGACCCCTTTCACAGGGAGTGGCCTCTGGCCAAGGCTGGTCTCTGAAGGGTATGCATGTTCTCAGTAATGAGTCATGGGATGCAGGTGACCAAGCAAAACTGAAAACAATGTGGTCGTTACTCTTAATCAATGTAATTGTAAACACCATGTAGGAATTTGAATAATTACCTTGCTTGCTTTGATTATAAAACTGCTTGCTATAATGCCCTGACATGTGAATTCTTCACTGATCTGCCGCCATTTGTGCCTCTTGTAAGTTTTAATAAACCATTAATAAATTTAATGTCTTTTCTTTCTGGACTTCTGGGTGACTTCTTTGGAATACGTAAACATTATTCACAAGCCCTCTCAGATTTGGGGTTACTGTGCTTATTGGTACTTGAAATTATTCTATGCATCTATTTGCTTATGTGTTTTTACTTTGTCTCCTACCAACAGACTGCAAACTCCTTGAAGGTAAGGATTCTGTCATGTTTCTTGGATGGTATCCCTGCTGCCTAAATTGCTTTTGTAGATACTTAATATTAATTTACTCTCTGACTAAAAATGTAGAAGATGTTGAAGACTGGGATGAATTTGACTGCAGGACATGACCTAGTAGCCTTTTTTTGAAAATAAAATTCATATCAAGATTTTGTTTGTGTGAGATGCCATTTCCTTTCAAAAGCAGAGCGCAACCAAGCATTCCAGTTAATTGTTCTTGTTAGTTGAATTTCAGTAAGTTGAAATTTTACTTGATCCTTATGGTCAAGGTTTTAGGCATCTGTGTGAAGGAAGATTGTAAATAACTAACCTGAGCAGGCTTGCCAAATGAACTTAAGGGAAGTCCAATTGAACAGATGGGCTTCATTCCTTTAACTAGAAGACTATTAGATGATTTGACTGTGTCAGATAAGAAAGTGAGATTCTGAGATGAGTTCATCTAGGGAAGTGAGTTTCAGAGTTCTCACTAAGATCTGGGAGTCATGTGTGAAGTTAATTACCTTGATGTTGTCTGAGAGAGTTGGCAGCCTCAAAGAGAACGGAGACTTAACCCCCTTAGGCTTTCCGGTCTGTGAAATGCACTCACAAGCAAGTAGGTTACCTGGAAGGACTAATGGAGAGACACTAATAAAATCCATATGGTTGGTTACTTTGGGCAGATGGCCGGCATGCCACTTTGGAAGCACCTAAAGTTTCTAGATGGTCTTCAAGGGCAGCTCTAAATTGTGCATGTTGAAGTTTTTGATCCTGCAGGCCACAAAGTGATGGCTAAAGAGGAACTGAACAGGAGATGAAGTCAGTGGTAATATTTTATAATTAGGGAGGATGGAGGAGGGCTATAAATGAGTTTTTTCTCTTTTCCAAAGCCTGCAAACTCCCTATGTATCTTCGTTATCTTCCATCGAGCAACCAGATATTATCTTATTTTGTTTTTGTGAAGTACACCTCACATCTCTAAGAACCTTGTCTGAAGAGTCTTTAGATTTTAATTGCTTTATTGCTGGGCCCCTTTCCTAATGTCTTCTGGGATTTGTAGAACCCTTTATACTTTCAAAGAGCTTTTTTTGGTATTGCCTCTCACTAACTCCATAAGGAAAGTAGAGCAGGAAATATTCTCCTCAACAGATGGAGAACCTGAGACCAAGTATCCCTTACTCAAAGAAAAATAAGAAAGTCATCAGTGGATGTGGAACTAGAGATAATTTTCATCTTTTTCTTGTTCTTTCCAGTTTGATCCACACATGACTAACTTTTAACATGTCAAATTATACCAAACATGTAATAGAGGTTTGCTGCATGTATGGCTTTCACTCTAGTTTTACAGATGACTTCTCTTTTTTTGGCCTCTTTTCTTGGATCCCTTTGAAATTATCAGATCATGGAAAAATGTCTTTTAAAGGCAGGTATATATTTGGGCAACCTCTTTGGGTCCTCTCCCACTGTGGGGGCTTTTCTGTCCTCTCAATAAATCCTGCTTTCTAAAAAAAAAAAAAGGTAGGTATATATTCAACCCAGCAATCCCATTACTGATTAGAGACCCAAAGGAGTAGAAATTATTCTGCCAAAAAGACACTTGTACTTGTATGTTTATTACAGCACTGTTCATAGTAGCAAAAACATGGAACCTACTTAGGTGCCCGTCAACAGTAGACTGGATAAGGAAAATGTGGGACATACACATCATGGAATACTATGTAGTCATAAAAAAGAACAAAATCGTGTCCTTTGTAGGAATATGAATGCAGCTGGAGTTCATCATTCTAAATGAATTATCACAGAAGCAGAAAACTGAATACCACGTGTTCGCACTTATACGTGATAGCTAAACGCTGGGTACACAGGGGCACAGGATGGTAACAATAGATGCTGAGGACTCCCGAAGAGTGTAAGGAGAGAGGGGGTAAGGGTAAAGGACTCAATAGAAGCCCACTGTCACCATCATGCAATACAACTATGTGACAAGCCTGCACATGTACCCTTTGAATCTAAAATTTTGAAAAAAAGTAAATATAGGTTTTTTTTTCCTTTTTGTTTTTGAGTCAAGGTCTCATTCTGTTGCCTAGGATGGAGTGCAGTGATACGATCGTGGCTCACCACAGCTTCGACCTCCCGGGCTAAGGCAATCCTTCTTCCTCAGCCTCCAGGGTAACTGGAACTACAGGCATGCCCCACCATGCCTGCCTAATGTAGCCTAGGCTAGTCTCAAACTCCTGGACTCACACAATCCTCCCGCCTTGGCCTCCCAAAGTGCTGGGATTAGAGTTTCAGCCACTGTGCCCAGGTATCGGTGAGAGAATTTTTAACAAAATAACATAGTCAGTTGTAATAAAGCTTAAAGATTAATGGTTACTTTTCTTGATCATGTCAAAATGTCAACATACTGTGCATAGGTGCCTTTGTGGAAAGATTTTTCTCCTTTCCCTGTATACTCCAGAGCCCTATTACAGATAGCCAATAACGGTGGAGAAGCGTGGACTCCAGTTGAAAATGCTGTGTGTGTGTGTGTGTGTGTGTGTGTGTGTGTGTGTGTGTTTGTGTGTATGTGTGATTGTGGATGTGTAAGCAGAATCTAAATACTATTAGCAGGGACTACTTCCTGAATCAGGTAGGGGGAACCCTTCCTTTTTTTGCCTGTATTTAAAACAATTAAAAATTAAAATGAGACAATAGTAAAAAAAAAAAGTTTTATGTTGAAACAAAACATACTTCATGAGTAATTTAACTGTGCTTCATGGGGCTTACAATGTCTGCAATTCATAAGACAGGACAGTCCCCTCAGTGGTCTCCTGATCAATTTAAATTCTTCTGTCCTGCCTAGAGCACTGGGACAACTCATGATTCTCCCTACTTCTCTCCCTTTATATTTACTTTCTTAAAAGGGTTTAAATTAGTATTAAACATTTCATTTAAAAAATCTTCTTTTATCCCCCAAACTATCTGCAATGGGGATATGGCCAAGTATCTGAAAAATAAATACAGCATCCTAGTTGTTTTCTAATATTTCTAGGGGTCTGCAGCCAGAGGGAATTTTGGAATTGCTTTTTCTCTCAGTTCTACCTATTAACATGAATTTGTATCAGGTTAAATTTCCAAAACCTAGTGGAGAATGATCATTTTAGTGCAGCTTTCTAAATCATAGTGGCATTTCTCTGGGCAATGACAACAAAGCTGTCAACTTATTTTTTAGCATGTGTGCCTCCACCTCTGGTTGGGATATTTACTTTTGGAGCTGCTGTCTAAGGAAATCAGTTTTCAAATCAAGAGAGTTGATAGTAATATTCCAGATGTCTCTTCCAGCTGCATGCGTTTTGTTCCCTGCCTTTCCTGAAGGAACAGGTCCCTCTGTGCCAGTGATTTTATGTGATTGTAAGATGACAGTTAGGGAAATCTCAGAAAACGAGAGAAACAAAGGAATCATTTTATAATACCGTCATTTTAATGGCAGCTGAGTAAAAATGTCTGCAGGGCAATTAGAAAAGAATTTTATTTTATTTATTTCTCTCTCTTAGTGGAAGAACTAGAGGGCTGGCCCCAGGCTGTCTTCTGGTATTACTATTTGGTCCCTGTGGTATTATTGTAGAGTGAGAACGGAAAGAAATGAGCTCAGATTATGTTTGTAAATATTGCATGTGATCTTGTTTCAGCCTCTAATGTTCAGAAGGCATGCCATCAGAGATCCCCAGTTTTTATTGCCTTGATACCTTGAGATCACTGAAGATTGAGGGGGAAGGGACATGGCTGTAGCAGTTAAATCTCTAAATGAAGGGAGATGTGCTCTATATGGCTGCCTCTTATACCCCATTGGGTTCAAATGAATTGGAGACCAATTGGCTGCCCCACCCCCCATATTATATGAATACCAAGCACACCCTTAGTTAGGTTTATATAACATTTTCAGTGCAAACAGGCTAAAGGAGATCATTTTTCTATGCTGCTGTTTCAGTTCCACTCAAATTATCAACCTTTTGTACTGCCCTGAAGAACCATCCCACAGGGTCCTTAATGCTGTCACCAGTGACCATTTGGGGAAAAAGAAAAAATGACATGCCAGAATTAGAAAATAATGTGCACTTTTTAATACCTAGAAGTATCCATCTTCCTGTCTAATCAGATTTTTAAAAGAGCTCCATTTCTATACGAATTATTCATTGGCTAGGAATTGGTGAGCATTAGAAACACATACCAATTAGAATGTGGCAGTAATTTTGCTCAGAATAGAATGGTGATTCAAATCAGCTCCAGTAATATGATACTCTTTAATGAAGTCATCATAGACACTTTCCTGGTTTTTAAGAAAGATACAAATTGAGTGAAGGATGGGGTCTGGGCATGGGGGCAATGGCTATTTGCTCACACTTTCAAGCATTTGTGCTAATAAATCTTTCCATCTTGCCACAAAAATCTCCTTTTGCCTGAATATGGATGAATGGTCTTTGAAAGCCTAATGGGAATTGATGTCATTTATTGATTACCATTTAAAGCACACCTTCCTAATCTCTAATCATTATTGAAGGAAAAATGCTTTCCAGTGAAACAAGTATCTCTTATCAGAGGGTCCAAGTCGGGTGTCTTGGTATCCTAAGTGGTTAATTACTCCATATAGCAACTTGATGTCTATTGGAATGGTGGACATAAACTTTGTTGAAGGCTGATACCAAACCAAATTTCTATGAAGCTGATTATGTGCTAACTACTCAGCAGATGGAAATCCCTGGCTTCTAGCTCTGACACATGTGAGTGATTTCATGCGGGCAGGGGATTGTTCCCAGTAAGCTTCTGGGACTGCCAAAGTAGTGAGAGCTAAGACCAGATTAGTTCCAAAGGGTCTTTATGTCATTTTGATGTTTCCAACACTGGACCTCTCTCCTCAGTTGGGGATTACAATCTGCTTAGTAAACAGGTGATAGAGGTGAGATATGGATATCCTAAGCCAGTGAGAATTCTTGAAAGGGTCCCAGAACTAACACTTTCTCCCTCAGGGAGTGAAAACAGTTTCCGATTAATTGCTATAATGACAAGAATCACACCCTTCCTGGGTTCCCATGAAATAATTGGACAAATCTCATGATGATACATGTAAAACATATTTCTTACTGATTATTTAAAAAGCAAGTTTAGAATCAACATCTGTTTACTCTGGATATTTCAGGAAAAAATCATTAATTATACCTGCTATACAATAACTTGATTTTTGGTTGGAGAGAGTGACTAAAATTTTTCTCTAGTCGATAGAGGAATATTGCTACAACCAGTTATAGTGGTTACAGTAGCAAGCAGTGGTAATATATAGAATAGGTCCATTTTCTAATCAAATTCTACACCTTTTTCTTGTTGGGGTAACTGAAAAATATGTGAGTTCTCAGAAATTCCATTGGTATTTTTCCTTACAGTCTAGTTACCACAGAACAAAGATCTTCATAGTTTGTGTAAAAGCAGCTTGCTTGTCATATTCTTCTATCATTTTCTGCTTCAATCTCCTTTCCTCTTTTCTCTTAACAGAGTTTGTATAGCTTTACTAACTCTGTTAGTGAACAATTTGCTGTTTCCTCACTAAGATTTGGCCTATGAGGGGCAGGGGGAATAAGTCTACTCAAGAAATTAAAACAACTATCAACTGCCCTGAAAATTGGATTATCACCATGCACGAATACTTGAAACTGTAATACATTTCAATAGAAAAAGAATGCTTAAAATAGACTATGTTCTTACAGTCCATCACTCATCAGAGTCGTAGAGTCAATTACCTAACTTTTGTGAACTGCTGAGACATAAAATTGCTTTTGTAAAAGCTAGAAAGGAGAATAAATATTACTTAGTTCAATCCCCTCAGTATTCAAGTAAGAGGATCGAAGCCACAGGAGTTAAATGACTTGCCCAAGGGCAAACAATCATGTTGTGGCATGATTGGGATGCAAACTTGGAAGTTCAAATTCTGCTCTTGGCATGCACTTGCTATATCTTGCAGGTGTCTTAGTTCTAAATGACAATGGACAATCACCAACCAAGCAGTCCTGTATTTAAGATACTCTCCTTTGATAACATTCCTATTATTTCCCAACTCTCCTTTAAAATCACTATGAATTTGCCTTTGTGAGAAGATGATAAAATAAAAACCAGCAGGCCCAATTAGCCGCAAAGCACTTACTCTGAAAAATTCTTTTGTTGAACCGGAGTCCAAGGTCCCATATGCAATTTCAGTCTGCTTAGCTAAGTCTTCAGCACTCTCTATGGGAGAAACCATCCTCTCCACAGTCAGGAAAGCAGCAAGATTGGCAGTATAGGAAGAAATTATGATCAGGGTGAAGAACCACCAAACCCCTCCAACAATGCGCCCGGAGAGTGATCTACAAAACGAAACAAAAACAAATACAGACCCAGAGGGGCCAGTGCTCAGTTTAAGAAATCCTTGTCTTCATTTCTAGAAAGAGAAGTGGTTTCAGTATAGCTGGTGGAGGGAAATAGATGATGTGAAGGAGTTAAAACATTGAACAAATGGCACATGTTAACCACAACACCCTATGTCATGATAGTATAGTATGGGAGTGCATGCATAATGTTCTTCAGGGTTATACAGGTTTCAAGGTAGGATTAAAAAAAGATGAGATGGCATTTTCACTATGTTGCCCAGGCCGGACTTGAGCTCCTGGGCTCAGGTGATCCTCCTACCTCAGCCTCCCAAAGTGCTGGGATTACTGATGTGACCCACTGCGCCTAGTCCATTAAAAACAATTTTTTTTTTTTGATTTGAGGTCTCACTCTGTTACCCAGTGTAGAGTGGCATAGCTCATTATAACCTTGAACTCCTGGACTCAAGCGATCCTCTCACCTTAGCCACCTGAGTAACTGGGACTACAGACACAAGCCCGGCAGGATTTTTTTTTAAATTCTGGGAAAAAATCTTTTTATCATCTCCTGCTTACCTGTAACAGTTTAGCTTACTGAGTTCTCTTCCTGTGAGCTTTTCTGGGCACACCAGTGGAAGCAAGTGATTTTCAGCCTTGGCTGCACATTAGAATCACCTGGGATCTTTAAAAATCTCATGCCCAGGACCACCTAAGACCAGATAAATCAGAACCTGGTAGGTGGGACCCACATATTTATTTATTTATTTATTTATTTATTTAAGTTGGAGTCTCACTCTGTCGCCCAGATTGGAGTGCAGCGGCCGCTCCCGGCCACCACAGCCTCGACCTGCTGGACTCCGGCGATCCTTCCGCCTCAGCCTTCCAAGTAGCTGGAACTACAGGCGTGCACTACCACGCCTGGCTAATTTTTTGATTTTATTGTAGAGATGAGGTCTCGCCTGCCCAGGTGGGTCTCCAACCCGCGAACTCAGGCAATCCACTCACCTCAGACTCCCAAAGACGCGGGATTACAGGCTGAGCCACCGAGCCCGGCGACCCACATATTTATATATTTTAAAGCTCCCTGGGTGATTACAATGTGGCCAAGGTTGAGAGCCACTGATGTAATGTCATGAGAGAAATAGTCAAAAACCTTTCTGTATTTGAAGAGAAACGAGTAGGTACTGATAAATGAACACTATTCACTTTGAGTTTAATAAACTTAAAAAAACCATTGCCATTTTGTGCAGTTGGTCACCCATGATGCAGGGAACTAGATAATGTTTATTTTTTTATTTTTTGAGTTGGAGTCTCACTCTGTTGCCCAGACTGGAGTGCAGTGGCCGCTCCCGGCCACCGCAACCTCGACTTGCTGGGCCCTAGCGATCCTTCTGCCTCAGCCTTCCAAGTAGCCGGAATTACAGGTGCGCGCTACCACGCCCGGCTGATTTTTGGATTTATTGTAGAGATGAGGTCTCGCTGCCCAGGCGGGTCTCGAACCCGCGGGCTCAGGCAATCCACTCACCTCAGCCTCCCAAAGGCGCGGGATGACAGGCTGAGCCACCGAGCCCGGCGATAATGTTTATTATCATCTTCATATAAATGGCTAGTGGGGCTCAGGAGAGCAAAACTCTTCGCTTTCACAAACTAAGCTGTAGTCACATAGGGAAGACCCCAAATGAAGTAGGAAACTACCTGTGTAATAGGATTTGAGAGGCACTAAAAGACCCCTCTTAAAAAAAAACCCTCCTGGCCTGCTGTAGACATTCTTGCTATTGGAATCATCCTCTATGTTGTCTTTAGTAGGCTTGATCAAAATGTAACTTGTTACTTTAAGAGTACCCATTTTTTTATCCAATTAGAAAGGAATGAGAAAGAAGATGGGTGAGGTTTAATAAGGGGACAGTTTTGTTTTTAAAGTTTATTGTGCATTGGCATTATCTGAGGTGTTTGTAAAATGCAGATTCAGGATATCTGAGTGCCTAATATCTATACTTAAGCACCACAGGTGATTCTGCTGCAAGTGGTCTGCAGACCAAACTGAGAAACATTGTTTTATATCAGTGATTCTCGACCGTGCCTGCATGTCAATATTATCTGGGGAGCTTGAATGAACACACAACAAAACAAAAAGACAAAAAACAAAACAAAAAAAACTTGCCTAGTTTCCATTTCAGAACAGTTAAATCAGAATCCCTGGGGGTTGAGCCTAAGTAGCAGCATTTTCTAAACCTCTCAAGGTGCAGCCAGGGTTGTAAGTTATGGTCCTATACCATGAGTGCTCCTCAGAGAGGGACTATGGGAAGTTAGGGGGCAGTGCAAGGGCACTGAATGCTCAGTGATGGGCAATGGCTTGCATTTAGGAAACTTCATCTCCTTCACAATGTTGCTGAAGCCTGTCTGTCTGCAGAAATAAAAATGTGCTCCCTAGGTTTTATAAAACATTGCCACATCATCCCTAGGATAATTTTGCTGTGTGGTAGAGCTCCATCCTGGTTACGCTGTGTTCTCCCATACCCAGAAAAGCTCACAGGAAGAGAACCCACTCTGTCATAAAGTCAAGAATAGGCGTAGGAGCCTGGCACATCTCCAGGCTCTGTGGGAAGAGGGTAGTTCTGGGCTGAGAGCCGGCAAATCAAGCTCTTCTCTGTCTGTACTAGCATTTTACCACTTTGAAGCAAATTTAAATTCTTGTGTCCCAAGATAACCTTTTTTTCAGCCTCTGGAAAATTCAGTTATTTTAGATGTTACCCTCTGATCAAATAATTTTGGCAAGTGTTCTGATAAATGGTATTCTTTATTGGTTAACTATAAAAACTTAATTAAAAAAATTATGCAATTTCTGTTGGTCCCTGGATTCCTAAAACAGCCCTTATTTATTTATTTATTTCCTGAACATAATCACTTAGTTTTTCTGATGTGAAAATCTGCTTTGCAAAATATTTTTTCTAACTAATAATTATGTATCTTAGAATTTCATCTGGGAACATTTCCCTTTTAATCAGAAGACTAAAAAACATCTGGATGAGTCAGAAAAGAATGTGTCACACTTCTGAATGCTAAAAGTATACAAAGTGTTTCAGTTATGAATTTAGACCTTTCATAGTCTTTCTTCATTGTTGCCATATACATTTAATTTATTCTAGACTGATCTGACCCTAGAACTACTTTTGCTATATAAAAGATTAATATTCCAAAGGAGCATCCATAGTAATATGGTAATGAAAATGTTAATAATCACTAATACTTATTGAACACTTCTTATGTGCCAGACTCTGTTCTAATTGCTTTACATGTACTCTTTTAATCCACCATCCCTGTGATTATGTACTATTTCACAGATAACAGAGGCATTTTATAGATAAAGAAACTGAGGCACAGGAAGGAGAGATAGCAAATAAAGTATCTATACATATACACTAGGAAATAAATACCTGCAATTTTGTAATACAAAATACCCATATTTTGTATAAGAAAATTCAAAATGGTGTGTAAATTATAAAAGATGCAAGTTTCCTACAAAGACTGAGAAATATAATTGCAAGAAAACCAAATGTATTTGGATAAGTATTGTTTATTATCTGTTGTTTATTTGAAGTGGAACTGTGAATGTCATCCTTATTTGGAATGATGAGGTTTTGCTCAGACCAAGGAGAAAACTGACTTTGGAGTAATTCCAGAATCATGGTTTGATATGGAAAGAGGTACATTCTGCTGCTGTGAATATTAATGGTAGTTTATGCATTGTCTACTTGAAATGTGGGGAAAAATACAGTAATTTATGGAAATTACATTGTACCATTCTACTGAGGCTAATGGACTGTGGTTGTGTCTGTCTGATCTAAAATCAAGCCTGCACATCATAATCTGGTTATTTTGGCCACCTTAATACTGACTCAGAGCATCATGTGGTTGATCTGAATGACTCAGCTGAGATTGGTTGTTGACATGACTGGAAATAAACCTAAATGCAAAACGGTCATTTTCATGGTCTCTCATCTAAAATGGTTATTGACTTTGGCAATTATGTGGTTAATATCATGATAACCAATGGGCATGGAGAATTTGGGTGACTACTCACATGGAAATGGTACAATAGCATGTACATACCTCAGCATAGATGGAAAAAAAAGCACTTCCACGGAATTAGTGTAGAATGCACAAGCTCGCATTCAACATTCTCCCCTCAAGACAGCAATAGCTTAGACAAAGGATTTGATGGCATTTTCACCACATTCTCTCCTTGTTTGGCATAAATACCTAAATTTTTTCACTGGGAAAAGGTGCAGTGGAACTCACAAGGAAGAAGCTTCACAAGCATTTTTACATTTTCCTTTTCTCATTAGTGACACTATAGCCACTAAAACCCACATTTCACATGAAGGCTACATAAAAAGTGACTGATGGGTCAACCCCAACACATTTTATAAAGAATCTATTAAAACAAGACAAGACTTTATAGTTGAGTTAAAAAGACCTGTCATTTTCCAGTCTCTTTCCTTCCATTAATGCAACTGCAACATGTTTAACATTTTCAAATAGTTTTGTTGCACAAGACAGATTTCAAGGTTAGCATAATGAAATGGCTGTAGAATGCTGCATATTTAGTGTTTATAAAAGTGTCTTATAAGAAGCGTATCATACCTTTTGAAGAAATGTAAGAGGAGGCGTGAAGTTAGTAAAAGTAAGTTAGCAACAAGAGAAAAACAGACATATAAAAGCATTGCAAAATACGTACATCAAATAATATACAATGCTCTTGTTATCTGTAATCATAAGAAACTAGAGTTTTGGAGTTAATAATAAAATGTATTTTATGACCTCTGAAATGATAATAAAAGTGAGCTATGTGCTCACTATGAAGGTAAAATACTTTACCTTCATCCTGTAAGTAAATTTTATAATCTGCACTTTACTAGCTTTACAAGATGAAGAGCTAGGACTGATAACAGCTTCTTCTTTGTACAAATGCTTCATCATTCTTTTTTTTTTTCCTCTTTTTTCTTCTGAAGTATGTGTCATTTCTACACTCCATTCAATGCTGTGTCTGTGACAGATTTTAAAAATAAGTGCAGAATCAATCTTTGGTTCTTATAATCTTCTTTGATAGAAATAAGTAACCATATCCTAAAGACTGAAAACTACAGCTTTCAGCCAGAAAAGTCGTGAAATAGTTGTAATAAAAATCCTGCTATTACATCATTAATTTATTACCACATCACTACTGCTTTGAAGTGAATTTGCAGTAAGATGAAGACGGTGGACATATATCAGCAGAGGAAACGAGATTGCTTAAAATGGAGCAAAAAATCCTATTGTTTTTTGTCGCATTCATTTTATACCCTTCATTTCTTTTATTATTCTGCACATGCTTTCCATTTTAAAGGAGGATCTAGGTGTCAACTAACCTGGACGGATCCCCTGCTCTCTTCCCCAAAGTATTTGATATCCTAAAAACTTAACTGAGAGTAACACCTCTGGAATAATCTGTACACGGTAATCAGGTTCAATTAGTCTGTTTCTTCTATTTTTTCTGTCATAATTCCCCCAACCTTCACGTCTTCAACTTGTCTAGCCCTCAGATGTCCCTGCAGCTTCACAGAAAGTCAGCAGGGGGAGCATTTGTCTGGAAGGACTTGGACTCTGAACTGCTTAGAGCTTTTATCAAGTTCTACAAAGGAAATACATTTCAGATTTTAAAAAATTGTAACCCCCTGCCAATATCAGTAAGATGATATTGGAATAATACAGTGAAAGTATTTGCAAGAGGTGGAATTTTTAACGAAAGCAGTATATAGGATCAAGGAGGAATGTTGCTGGTTATTTCTCTTCAGAGGTTAGCTATTTGGTACTGACTAGTATTTCAACTGTATTCCTAATGAGTTTTAGGAACTAACAGTAAATGCAATATTAGCTGTTAATATTTGTGAAACTAGGATGATTAAGTGCAGCCAATTTAATAATGACAATAGCTACCATTTAATGAAAACTTATATGCCAGGCATTGTGCTGGAGTGATGTGAGAAATTCTTCATTTTACATATGAAGAATTGAGGCTTAGCAAGGTTTAGTAATTTGCCCCAGCTTACACAAATGCGAAGCAGATTGTGAATCTAGTGAGACTCACTCCAGCTCCCACATGCTTAACCATGATGCTCCTTCCATCTGGCTCCACCCACTCAGGGGAAGAGGGTTGAATTGAATCTCCTCACACCTTCTCCTGACTGCCCCCAACAAGTCAGTTAGTACGTGGATAAAACCTCCGCTTATTACATTGATTACCATCTATAAAGTTGATTCAGCCTCCAGCTTCGTGTAGAACAAAGTCATCCACACTGAACAATTGGGGTAGTTGAAAATATCAAATCTAATATTGACAGAAACTATTTAAGCTTCTAGGGTCACTGTCAAAAACTTTATTCGATGGAAAGGGAACGATGCCAGCAGTTTTCCTGTGAATGTATCATTGGTGATTTCCCAGTCTTTTATTTCAAGTGAACCCATGCTTGACAGTATTTTAGATGCTCACTGACTATTTTCATCAACAAACAGAGCAAAAGCACAGTTTCTTCACAGGTCTGGAGACTGGAAAACAGTTTTTGTGACTGAGCATGAAGAAAGGAATGGAACAAACAGTGCACCTTCAGGTCTGTAGTGTGAGGCAGTGTGTGGTAGTGGGAATCACTGTAGTGCTAGCTCTATAACCTCCATGACCTTGGATTCCATCACATCCTTTCTCTTGGTACTGTTCCTTTGTCTATCATGTGAGAAAAAGCAGCATGAAGTGGAAAAAGCATGGGTTTTGGAATTGGAGCTCAGTATGTATTCTGGCTCTGCCACTAGGTGTGTGACTAGACAAATTATTTAATCTGACTGTCATCTTTTTCAACTAAAAAAATAAGTATAATGCTCACCCTGCAGAGGTGTTTTGAGGATTAAAAACCATATGATGATGCAGGTAAAGCATCCATACACAGTGGGAGCTTAGGGAAGTTGGTTGTTTTTCTGTCCCCAGTAAATGGAAGCAGTTGAACTAATGTATCTCTGACATCCCCTCCTGCTCTAATACTTGTTAATTTTGCTTTAAAATATGGCATCTTATAATTTCTTGAATTGCCTCAATGTTGAGAAAAGTCAGACAGTACAATACATGCTCACATTCTGGGCTTTCTGGAGTGTTTGCATTCCAAGTGCGGTCATTAAACAGAAGTAAAGTATAGTGCTGATGTTTGCAGTCAAGGCAACCACAAATCTTAGAGTGCAGCTATGTTATTATCAGGAATTTCTAAATCTGTTAATAAAGAAACACATCACAGTGAGGTTTGCTGTTATTCAATTGAGCACAAATATATAACCAATAGAGCTCTCAAGACAAGAAGAAACATGTTTCCTCTTTACCGGTATGTAAAAAATATGCTAAGAAGTATAACATTTTATTAAAAGGCTTAAAGATATAATTTCTTCTGAAGGACACAAAAGACAGTATTGGAGGAGGGATCACCAGTATGGTATAAAATGTAGAGCTCATAAAGGTAATAATTTATTACTCAAAAGTACAATAAGAATAATAATTGTTACTCTAGGCCAGTGTTATTCTGTAGGCTTTGTGCCCTATTGCTGGGTTGAGTTGTGACCAGCATTAAAAAAGAAAATGAAGCAGAATAGAAAATATCAGAGTGCATGGCACATTGTAAGGAAGGTAAAGTCTGGCGAAACTTTTGTTATACACATATGTGTGTACTGAGTTATGATAGAAAATTTATTTCTTACTGTGGGTCATGGTCAAAAAATTTGAGAACCATTGCTCTATATGATACTATCTAGCACAGTATAATAAAATCTGTACCTCGAAAAAACCATTTGATATATTTCAATGCCACAGAAGAACCACAGCTTAAATTCTACTGCAAACATTTTTTTTAAAACCTGTTCAACTTGTCATCTTCAGGTCATCATTTCAAAGTTATTATTTAATGAAGCTATATGCATACATTAAATACTTTTAAAAACAAGAGTCCTGTTCAAGAGTGCAAAGTAGTATGAAGCACTCCAGTGAAAACACCAATTTGTTTTGAAAATTCACTTACAGAAACCAACAAAATCTCTAGCTTTAATGACTCTTTAGCATTGTCTCAATGTAGATTATCAGCCATGTTAAAAATCATTCAATTATGGATCCTTCAGAAACCATAGTCTCTTGAAGTGAACATTCAAAAAAATAAAGAAACTAGCAAAACAAACTCCCAGATTATATCACAAAATGACACACATTCTAAGCATAAAAGGGACAGGGAGTGAAATAATTTGGAATATCTGATCAAGCAGATTGAGGATGGCAAAAAAAGCAAAAAAAAAAAAAAGCATGGCTTGGACAAACGAGGCTTGCCCCACACAAGCAATTCTAAAAAGTTGCTGAAGATGGCTACCAGAGAGTGAGTATACAAAGCTTCATTTAAAATATTTTGTTATCCAAGTGGATAATCGCAAAATGAAGTATGCTTTAAAAACATGGTAGGAACCTTCTGAATCCTTATACTCTAAATGAAAATCCCTATATGTTTGCGTAACTGACTCTAATCAGTATTTGGGGTGATATTCCATTTTACCAAAATGTAAAACTTTTGGTTTCAAAATAGGAAGATGTTATGTTCAGCTGCAATTTTTTAAAATTATGAATTCACCACCATTTTTGTTTAGGTGAGTTAATACTTAAACTAAGTGGGTGAGGCCTAGGACATTCATGTTAAATATTTTCAATAACTATACTTAGATAAAGTTTGCATACCATAAAATTATTTACCAATGTAAGTATACAATCAATGAGTTTAGTAAATGTAGAGTTGTGCAACCATCACAATCCAGTTTTAGAGCATCATCCCAGAAAGTTCCCTTATGTCCATTTGCAGTTAACCCTGGCAGGCCCAGGACTAGGGTGAGGCAGGTGAGGCATTTGCCTTGTGTGCAAAATTCAAGGGGGGCATCAAAATCTTATTAATATAGATACATAGTATTTTGGTGCAGTATATTTAAAATCAAAATTAATGCAAAAAATCCATAGTGAACAAATTAACAAAATTTTAAGTAAAGACTGAATCAGATCCCTACTATTGCTCTACTCATCCTCACCCTAATCTTGGCCCTGATTACCCCCTCTCTGCTCACTTCAAACCCCTAGCACTTCAAACCCCTAATGTATTTTAGATCTCTATGGATTTGCCAATCCTGGACAAATGGAATCATGATATGGGATATTCAATGAGTGCAATTTAATAAATGAAATGGTACAATTTTGTGACTGACTTATTTTACTTAGCATAATGTTTTCAAGACTCATTCACGTTATAGTATTATGTCAGTAGTCTGTTCTTTGTAATTGCTGGTAGTATTTCATCATATGAATATGGCACATTTTGTTTAGTTGATGGACATTTGGGGTGTTTTTCTTTTTCACTATTATAAATAAGCTACTATGAACATTTGTGTTTAAGTCTTTGTGTAGATATGTTTTCTTTTTTCTTAGGTAAATAAGAGTAGAATTGCTGTGTCATATTTTAAGTGTTTGTCTTACTTCGTAAGAAACTGCTAAACTATTTTCCAATGTGACTGTAGCATTTTGCATTTCCACTAATAGATGAGTGTTAAAGTTGTTCCAAACCCTTATCACCATTTGGTATTGTCTTTTTAAAATTTTTTTTGAGTTGGAGTCTCACTTCATTGCTCAGGTCAGAGTGCAGTGGCATGTTCACAGTCACCCCAGCATCGACCCGCTGGGCTCAGGCGATCCTTCTGCCTCAGCCTTCCAAGTAGCCGGAACTACAGTTACGCGCTACCACGCCCAGCTAATTTTTGATTTATTGTAGAGACGAGGTCTCACCAAGTTGCCCAGTCTGGTCTCGAACCTGTGGGTTCAGGCAATCCACTCGCCTCAGCCTTCCAAAGAGCTGGGATTACAGGCTGAGCCACCGAGCCTGGCCTGGTATTGTCTTTTTTATTATGTCCATTTTATAGAATATCTAGAGGTATCTCATTGTGGTTTTATTTTGCATTTCCTAATGACTAACAATGTTGATGATCTTTTTATGTGTTTATTAGCTATTTGTATATCTTCTTTGGGGAAATGTCTATTCAAATCTTTCATCCATTTTAAAAATTAGGTTGTCTTTATTGAGTTATAAGAAATGTTCTATATTTTGGATACAATTCCTTTATCAGACATTTGATTTACTAATATTTTCTCCCAGTCTGCGACTTGTTTTTTGATTTTCTTAACAGTGTCTTTTGAAATGTAAGATTTTGAATTTTGATAAAGTCCAGTTTATCACATTTTTCATGGATTATGCTTTTTTGTTTTTTCTAAGAACTCTGTTCAATTCAAGGTCACACAAGGTTTCTCCTTTTTCTTTTTTTGATTCTCTCAAACATTTAGCCAAAAAAATTGGTTTGGATACTACAATGGATAGTTCTAGGCAGTCTGAGAGAGAAGACATTGCAAGGGAAAGGTAGGAGGGTTTTAAAGAAGCATTCTATCTTTCAAATTTTGTTTAGATCCAAACTCTTGACAAATGAGAAAATATTTTTATACAATTAATGAGGAAACCATGTATTTGATCTGATCAATATTTAGTATTTGCTTTATCTGAATAATAATATTAGCTGACAATGCTGCCTTTATCCAGAATTCAAATGTCTGCTATAATAGATATACAATACCACAGAAATGCATGAAAGACATTCAGAGCAACACTAATGACACACTTCATGAATGTAAACAAATAAAATGGTTTGATGACAATTTATCTTTGGATGGAATGCTAAGTGAAAAAAATCTAGAGTTAAGATGGATGAATGTCAGATGTACATGAATGAAGTATGGCCATGGAATGCAACAAGACATTGGGTATGACACAAAAACAAACCTTGGAGAAATATCACATCCTTGCTGCATAAAGGCACCCAAGGAAAACCAAAGACTGTTAAATATTCCAAATTCATTTGGAGGATCAGGAGGGCTTTGTGGGTCACGAGGTTCTTCATTGTTGTCTTCCAAGTGCCATTCGTAAGGGCTGAATCTACTGACTAGGAAAAGAACTACACTGACTCCAATGTAAGCGAAGACAATGCACATCCAGATTTCATATGCCAAGGGATCCAGAAATGAGAATACGCCTGGTTTTGATTTCTGAGGCTTCTTTATCATGATGGAGATACCCAGGCTCATGAATGGCTTTGAAAAATCTATAACTTCTTCACGGACCAATGTTATAGTGAGTGGAGCAACAGCTATATCAGCTCTCTGCAAACAAAACGAAATAAAACAACACATATGAGTTTTAGAGACAGTATTTTAATCAGTCATTTACCACTTAATGTGTTTCTTTTATGGAAATATAGAGTCTTTTTTTTGTCAGGGTCTCACTTTGTTGCCCAGGTGGAGTATGGTGGCATGATCACAGCTCACTGCAGTCTCAATCTCCTAGGCTCAGGTGATCCTTCTGCCTCAGCCTCCCAAGTAGCTGGGACTACGGCATGTGCCACCATACCCAGCTAATTTTTTAATTCTTTGTAGAGTCAAGGTCTTGAAATGTTGCCTAAGCTGGTCTCATACTCCTGGACTCAAGCAATCTTCCTACCTCAGCCCCCCAAAGTGTTGGGATTACAGGCATGAGTCACTGCATCCAGTCGAAAATATAAAGTCTTAAATTGCTACAACCAATTGATTTGTCAATGCTTAGGATAGAAGAGCAGTAGCATTCTATGGGTTCTTAAGTGCTTTAACTTAATGGCAAATTAAGGAAAGGATACAGGCCTTTTGTCTCTAAGACACATTGGCTTAGGGCAACTGATTCCATTTTTTTCCCTAATAGTTTTTTGCTACCTTGCAACTCAACTTGCACTTCCTTGTGACATGTCATTGTTTAACTCTTGTTTTTTTTATTTTCATGTTCCTATGTCTTATCTCTCCCACTTGAGTGAAAATTCTTGTGGAGCAAGCATAAGAGCCTATACTTGTTATATCTGCCTCCCTTCTCAACATGAGGTGAAACACAGGACAACAGTATTTAGTTTAGTTCTTGGGTGTGAGCTATCTAATATTACTCTTGAATTAGTTTTTGAGAGTATGCCTGTTAAAACATAGGTTCTATGGAGACAGGGTCTCAATCTTCTATTTTTGCATCTATCACTGCAACAGATTCTAAACTAAAGAAACTGCAGATGCCTAAAAAATAAGTTGTCAATTATTGAATAGGATATATACATACATGAAGGAATTCTGCATGGGCAATAACAAGGGTAAAACTGTTGTTAGGATACATGTTAATTTATATAGTAAGCTATATTTTCTAGTGATAAATATCAGTATTGCATTCACATGTATTGAATCAACAAAATAAATGTTAGTAGTGCACTGCATAATTAACTCAGGCAATGTTTTTATATTAATCCTTTGAAAATAGGCACTAGGAATTTCTGAGTTTATTTCTTTTGTTTTCCACAACTGTTCATTTTCAATACTAGTAGGTTTTAATATGGAGTCAAGCCTTAAAATGCACACATAGAAAAATGCTTCTGACTAAGGAAAGACTTTTGGATAGTACATCAAATACTATGAAGTGAAAACACCAGTTTTGATCAGATTTTTTTCTATGTTAAATACAGTTATGCCTTCATATCCCTACCAATGGGAAGAGGCAGTGAAAGAATGAAATCTGAGATAGAATTTCTTTTCCTTTTTTTTTTTTTTTGAGTTGGAGTCTCACTCTGTCTCCCAGACTGGAGTGCAGTGGCCCCTCCCGGCCACCGCAGCCTCGACCTGCTCGGCTCCGGCGATCCTTCCACCTCAGCCTTCCAAGTAACCGGAAATACAGGGATGGGCTACCACGCCCGGCTGATTTTTTGATTTATTGTACAGATGAGGTCTTGCTGCCCAGGCGGGCCT
>NW_007246520.1:187092-232598 GCF_000164805.1 Carlito syrichta
CAATCCACTCACCTCAGCCTCCCAAAGGCGCGGTATTACAGGCTGAGCCACCAAGCCCGATTGAGATAGAATATATTTTCAAAGAAATGAACTTTTACTGCCTTGAATTATATATACTCAAATCAGTTAAAAAATATGCCTCAATTAGTTTAAGGGGGAAATGCAGATGATAAACAGCTAGTTAACATTTATTGAGTGTTTATTCTATGTGAGATAGTGTGCTAATCACCTTATGTATATGATCTGACTTAATTACCACAGCAACCTTGAGTTAGGTACAGTTGTCATTCCTATGTTAGAGGTACAGAAACTAAAGCACAGAAAAACTGGGATTAGAACCCTGGTTGACTTCTGGCAAGTTGGTAATGGAACAAGTTGGACTGTGAGTCTTCGTAAAAGTGAGTGTCCATAAAGACTCTGTGTGAGTGGGTGTGTGCTGGTGGGTGAGTGAAAGTCTGTCTGAGGGGATACTCGGGTTCATGTACCTGGGGCTCTCCTCCAGAGGTGACTGCAACCCCCCACTGCCCTGAGATTAGAGCCGAAGATGCACAAAATCATCTGCTGTTCTCGGGGGTCTCCTGAGAAGAGGCAGCAGAAAGCAGCCAATCTTCATTACCTGGTACCCAGCCCATACCATCACCTGTGTCAGCAGAGTGTTATGAGCCCAGGATCCATGGAGAGAGAAGATCAAGGAGAGCAGGAAAAGAGACCCACCACTGGTGAGGAAACGCCCACTGGAACCATTTACTCTGTCCCAGGACCAGGCAGAAACCTGCATTGCCCTATTCAACTCCACCCAGCCTCCAGCTTGGGACCTAGAGGTGATCTCATCAAACTCAGAGAGACATACACCCCTCCCCCATGCTGGATAAGACACAGAAACATCATATCTGAGTGGGAGACTTAGCAGGCAGCAAGCTGGGTGAGTCCAGATCCGACTTACCCTCCTCCCACAGTAGGCCTGGGGCATCTGACCACGCTGAGAGCAACACTATCAGCCTTCCCTGAGAGCAGAGGGGAGGGGCTGGAGATCAGAACTGAAAGGAAGTTGGACTTACAGGAATGACCTCAGAGTGAGTTTTGTTTTTTGTTTGTTTGTTTTGCTCATTTTTTTGATTTTTGTTTGTTTTTTTGCTTCTCTCTTTCTGTTTTTGATTACGTTTTCTATGATATTTGTTTCTGTTATTTTATTGCTTTTTTAAAGGTTTCCTGTTTGTGTCTGGGTATTTTTTAGGGAGAGTTCATCAATAAGGGTTTTTTTTTTGGTTGGTTTGTGTGTTTATATGATTATCTGCATGTTTTCATTTTTTGTTTTAATCTTTTCTGTCTTTGTGTCTCTTTTCATTTGCTAGTTGTTTTCCCCTCTTACTCCTCTCTCTCTCCACCATCCTCTTGTCCCCCTTTTCCCTTTTCCATTCTTTTCCTTTTTCTTCCTTAATTTTGCTTTCAGGGGCAAGCCCATACCCCTACTGCATGGACAGATTGAAAGGCAGTGGGAAGTGAGTTCCAGGGGGCCCACACACTGGACAGTGGATACAGATATCTGCAGATAGCTTCTGAATCACAGCTCTCCCCTCAATTAAATCTCAAAACTGCAAAAAGTGCAGCCCCCCACCCACAGTCCAGCTGCAGAATTGAACGAAGCCAGAGGAACCACATAAGAAAGGAGATTGAGCAAACAGAAGTAAAAATTACTTCCCCATCTCTAAACAATAGAATTAAAGAAGATGTAAAAAAAGGAGGTGGAAGATCTACACAAATGAAGAAAAAAACCAAAGGGAGAATATGGGACTCACACAGACCCCTGATAGGTATGCCACTGAGAATACAGACTTCAGAATGCAAACAATGAAGAGTCCCCAGAATGGTTTCAAGTCACAAATCTAGACATCAAGACATTAACAGAGAGAATAAATAGAATTGGTGAGAGACAAAAGGAAAGATGAAAGAGTTGATAACTGAGATAATAGCAATAAAGAGCACAGTGAATGAAATGAATAACAAACTGACAAGCATGGAAAGCAGAATTAACTACACAGAATAAAGAATCTCAGAGCTTGAGGACAAAAATATGGAACTAACCCAAACTGTTAAAACCACAGAAAAGGAGCATAACAAGACAGAACAAAACCTCTGAGAGATGAGAGATTATTTCAAGAGGCCAAACCTAAGATTATTTGGAATCTCTGAGGCAGATAGAGGGACAGAGACTACCTGGAACAAAAATTTCATGAAATTATCCAAGAAAACTTCCCTTATCTCTTGAGTGGTGTGATCATTCAAACACAAGAGATTTGGAGAATCCCTCCAAGACAACAAATGAGAATACCAATTCCTAGACACATAGTAATTCGCCTACACAAAGTAGGTATAAAAGAAAAAATCCCAAAGGCAGCAAGAGAGAAAGGTCAGACTACCTACTGGGGAAGACCAATTGAAATAGCAGCAGTCTTATCTACAGAAACACTTCAGGCTAGGAGAGCTTGGAGCCCAATCTTCAAAGTTCTCAAAGATAAACAATTTCAACCAAGAATTACCTACCCAGCTAAGCTAAGCTTCATCAGTGATGGAGAATTAAAATCCTTCCCAGACATTAAATCCCTAAGAGCTTATGCTGCCTCCAGATTAGTTCTACAAGAAACACTTAAGAAAATATTAAGCACAGAAGATAGGAAAAAAAAGAATGACAACACCCTTCACAAGAATGCAGGAAAGAGATTGAAAGCACATGTGAATCAACCCAAAAATCAAAAGAGAGACAAAAAACAAACAGCAGCAACAACAACAAATTATATAAGAACCTCATGACAGGAATAAACTCTCACATCTCAATAATTAGCCTGAATGTGAATGGACTAAATGCACCACTGAAAGGACATAGAATGGCAAAATGGATACAACATAATGAGGCAACAATATATTGTCTCCAAGAGATCATCTTACTAGAAAGGACACTCACAGACTCAAAGTCAGAGGATAGGAAACCAAATTTCAGGCAAACAGAACACAAAGAAAGCAGGAGTCATGATCTTAGTATCAGACAAAATACCTTTTAAGCTATAAAACATTTTTAAAAAGATATGGAAGATCACTATATGATGATAAAAGATTCAACCCATCAACAAGACATATCTATCCTAAACTTATATGCACCCAACACAGGAGCAACAACTTTCATAAAGCAGTTTCTAGGTAAACTTAAAAAAAGATATTGGCTCTAACACTATCATAGCTGGGAACTTAAACACCCCACTCACAACCCTAGACAGATCATCAAGAAAAAAATCAACAAGGAGATCCGGAACCTCAACATGATGCTTGACCAAATGGACTTAATTGATACCTACAGAATACTCCACCCAACAACCACGGAATATACATTCCACTCATCACCACATGGAACATACTGTGAGATCAACAACATCCTTGGTCATAAATTAAGCATAAATAAATTCCATAAGATTGAAATACTGCCATGCCCCTTCTCAGACCACAGTGGAATAAAAATAAATATCAAAACCAACAAAATTCCCCCAGAACCCACAAAGACATGGACATTAAACATCATGATGTTAAACAATTCCTGGGTCAACATGGAAATCAAAACAGAGGTTAAGGACACCTGGAAACAAATGAAAATGGAGAAACATCTTACCAAAACCTCTGGGATGCCATGAAAGCAGTTCTAAGAGAAGAATTCATAACTCTATGAATACATGAAGAAAATAGAAAGATCACAAGCCCACATTCGGGCCATAGAAGACAAAGAGATAATACAAAAAATAAACGAAGCAAAAAGCTGATTCTTTGAAAAGATAAACAAGATTGATGGACCCCTAGCTAGACTGACCAAGAAAAACAGAGAAGAAGCCCAAATAAACACAATCAGAAATGCAAAAGATGTCACAACTGACCCTGAAGAAATACAAAAAATTATCAGAGACTTATACTTGTATGTACACTTGTATGGAAACAAACTCAAAAACCTAAAGGAAATGGAGGGCTTTCTGACATCTGACATTGTTTCTTCCCAGGCTGAAACAAGAAGAAATCAAGACCCTAAATAGACCAATAACAATCCAGGAACAATCCAGTTTTCTTATGACTATGTCATAAGAAAACTACCTATTAAAAAAACCCCTGAACCAGATGACTTTCCAGCAGAATTCTACAAAACATACAATTCTACAAAACATACAAAAACTGATACCAATCCTATTGAAAGTATTCCAGGCAATCGAGAAAGACAGAACTCTCCCCAAATCACTTTATGAAGCTAACATCACATTGATACTCAAACCAGGTAACGTTCTAACAAGGAAAGAGAACTACAGGCCAATATCCTTGATGAACATAGATGCTAAAATTCTCTACAAGATCCTAGCAAATCGGATCCAACAATACCTCTCAAAAATCATCCACCACAATCAAGTAGGTGTCATCCCTGAGATGCAGGGCTGGTTTAACATTTGCAAGACCATAGATGTAATTAGATACATCAACAGAGATAAAAACAAAAACCACATGATTATATAATTAGATGCAGAAAAAACTTTTGATAAAATCCAGCACCCCTTCTTGATAGAAGCCCTTAAACATCTAGGCATAGATGGAACATACCTCAAAATAGTAAGGGCCATCTACGAGAAACCACAATCAGCATACTGCTAAACAGACAGAAATTGGAACCATTTCCTCTGAAAATCGGAACAAGACAAGGATTCCCACTCTCACCGCTCCTTTTCAATATAGTTTTTGGAAGTACTAGCTAGAGCAATCAGACAAGAGAAGGAGATCAGTGGTATCCAAATAGGAAAAGAAGAAGTCAAGTTATCCCCCTTTGCAATCCCCCTTTGATTATATACCTTGAAAACCCAAGAGAATCTGCCAAAAACCTTGCACTGATAAAAGGCTTTGGCAAAGTCTCAGGGTATAAAATAAATGTGCAAAAGACAGTCACATTTCTATACACCAACAATAAACAAACAGAAACCCAAATAAAAAGCACAATCCCATTCACAGTAGCCACACACAAAAAATGAAATACCTTAGCATTTTCCTAACCATAGATGTGAAAGATCTTTACAGCAAAAACACAAAACACTGCTCAAAGAAGTCAAAGATGACACAAACAAATGGAAAAATATTTCACGTTCATGGATTGGGAGAACCAAAATTGTTAAGATGTCCATCGTACCCAAGGCAATCTACAGATTTAACGCTATACCCATTAAATTACCAGCGGTATTCTTCTCAGACCTGGAAATGACAATACAGAAATTCGTATGGAAACATAAACAACCATGAATAGCCAAAACAATCCTCAGGAAAAAAAAAAAAAAAAAAAAAAAGCAGGAGGTATCACACTCCCAGACTTTAAACTTTATTCTAAAGCTACAAAAGTCAAAATAGCCTGGTATTGATACAAGAACAGTCAAATAGACCAATGGAACAGGATAGAGATTCCAGAAGCAAAGTCTCAATTTCTCAACCAACTCATCTTTGACAAAGCCTCCACTATCTACTAGCAGGGAGAGGAGAACCTATTTAGTAAACGGTGCTGGGAAAACTGGCTGACCACATGCAGAAAATTAAAACAAGACTCCTACCTATCACCATACACAAAAGTCAACTCTAAATAGATCAAAGACCTAAACATAAAACTTCAAACTATAAGAACCTTAGAAAATGCAGGTGACACCCTTATAAAAATTGGAACTGACAACCAATTCCTGATCAAAACTCCAAGCGCTCATGCCATAAGAGACAGGATAGACAAGTGGGACCTCATCAAACTGATGTTTCTGCAAAGCCAAAGAAACCATCAAGAGAGCAGGAAACCAGCCCACAGACTGGGAAAAAATATTTGCCAACTGCATGTCTGACAAAGGTCTAACATCTAGGATCTACAAGGAACTCAGATGTGCCAAAAAGAAAAAAAAAATTACAAAGTGGGCAAAGATATGAATAGACACTTCTCTAAAGAAGACATATGAGCAGCCAACAGATACATGAAAAAATGCTCAGCCTCACTAGTCATCAAAGAAATGCAAATTAAAACCACACTGAGATACCACCTACCTCCAGTCAGGATGGTCATCATCAATAACTTAAACAACAGATGCTGGAGAGGATGCAGTGAAAAGGGAACACTTCTACACTGTTGGTGGGAGTGTAAACTAATACAACCTCTGTGGAAAATAGTTTGGCAATTCCTAAAAGATCTAAAAATTCACCTTCCGTATGACCCTGCAATCCCTCTACTGGGAATATACCTGGAAGAACTCAAATCACTCTATGGGAAAGATGCCTGCACACACATGTTTACTGCAGCATTATTCACAATAGCAAAAACATGGACATTGAAAGAGGACTGGATTAAAAAATGTGGTACATATACACGATGGAATATTACGCAGCCATAAAGAAAGAAAAAATTATGAACTTCACAGCAACCTGGATGGACTTAGAATCTATAATACTGAGTGAACTATCACAGAAACAAAAAACTGAGTATCACATATTCTCACTTACAAGCAGACCTTGAACAATTATTGCAATACTGTAAGAAAGGGATTGGCAGTAGTGGGAAACTGCCAGCAGAGGGCGGGGGTGGGATTGGCAGTAGTGGGAGTCTGCCGGGGGAAGGGGCACACCTCATCAACAAGGGTACATGCATAATGAACTTTTGTATACCTAACTCTGAATTATACTCCATATCTTAAAAAAAAGAACCCTGGTCTTTAGGTTCCAGAACCAACTCTCTTAACCAACATAATGTTCTAACTCCATAGATGCTCACAGGTTTTTACTACACACTAATTTTATCTGCAATTATCAACCTCAGCCAACCCCTCTCAGGTTCATTCCAATACAAATTTGAGTGGCTATTCTGTGCCAAGCACTATTCTAGATATTAAGAGTGAAGCAGTGAACAAGACAGACAAAATAGACAAAAATACTTACCTGCATGGAGGACATCCTACATTCTCTACATCCTAGTGGAAGTTGTAGAAAGTATGTGTTTATTGAAGTCAACTGCCTACTGACCAAATCTACCTTCGAGGCTTACCACCATCTCAAACTTATCATTTCTAAAATTAAACCCATCATCTCTCACCACAAAGCAGATTCTCCTCTATGTGAATGATGCTTACTTCAAACTTTTCCCATTTCCTAATCTTTATCAGTCCCAGCCTTGCTGCCGCATCATGTCTTTTTCTTTTTCTTTTTTTTTTTTTTTGAGTTGGAGTCTCACTCTGTCGCCCAGACTGGAGTGCAGTGGCCGCTCCCGGCCACCGCAACCTTGACCTGCTGGGCTCCGGCGATCCTTCCGCCTCAGCCTTCCAAGTAGCCGGAATTACAGGCATGCGCTACCACGCCCGGCTGATTTTTTGATTTATTGTAGAGATGAGGTCTCACCGCCCAGGCAGGTCTCAAACCCGCGGGCTCAGGCAATCCAATCACCTCAGCCTCCCAAAGGCGCGGGAATACAGACTGAGCCACCGAGCCTGGCTATGTCTTTTTCTTTATGATGAAGATGGAAGCCATCTGATATAAGCTCTTTCACCTATGTTCCCCCTCTCATTAACATATTGCAGTATCTTCATTAATTTATTCTGTGCTAAGATTAATCCACTTATTCCATGCATCCCACATCCCTCTGTCTCTTCTTTAAGCCCACCTCTATCTATTGTCTCTTTTACATCCTTAATTTTTCCGTTGCTATTAATCAATCCCTGTGGTTCCTAAAGTGTGTTGCCTGAACCAGAGCAAAGGAGTCACCTTGGAACTTGCTAGAAATTCCAGTTCTCAGGCTCCACCCCAGATGTATGGAATTGGAAACTGGGGGTAGGACTCAGCTGGCATTCCAGGTGATTATAATTCTTGCTATAATTTTAAAAACACTGACTTTTCTTACTCACTTAAAATCATACTCAGGTAGTTCTGTTTACTAACAAACAAAAACAAAACAAAAAACACTCCCCCCACCTTTTGATCTTGCTGCCCTTTTAACCACATTACGTGTTTCCCTATCACCACCAATCTTTTTGAAAAAATATACCTTTACTACCTCTTAATTGTAACACAACTTTCTCCTTATACTCCTGAGACTTAGCTTCCAACCCTTTCAATTTACTGACATTCTTTCTGGAACTATATTCTTGATCACCAAATTTAAAGACATTTCCTCAGACATTAAGTGCTCATGTGAACCCATTGGTTTTTTGCATTATATACCTTTTTTTTTTTGTCTCTTTGACTAAAGACTATGGGTTCTCTTCTTACATATCTGAATGTTCTTTCTCCATCTTTTTTTCCTAGATCTGTTCTCTCAATCAAGATATACCTTTGTATCCAGAGTCTATTCATGGTGCCTGGCTTAGGAGATCATCAATGAAGGTTTGTTCTCTAAGGTTCTGTCCTTCACTTTCTCCCCTCAGCATTGTTACCTATGACTTCAACTCTCATTTCATTGCGGCTGACTTCTGAATCTCCAGTTTCACGTTGCCAACTGGAGGGGAGCCAAAGACAAATTTTTATCAATTTTACCTTTTTGCTTGAGGCTATACCTGGTCATAGAAAAAAAGGCTAGCAAGAAGAATGGAACTGGCCAAAAAGCCAGCAGGGTGTTTTGGCAGAAAGAGTCTGAATCAGCTAGAAAGAATCTTGTCATGCCAAGAGAATTCACAGATAAAACTACCTCCTCTCCTTGTCAACATGTCTCTGCCTCATGCTTAGAACATGCAAATACCACTCTAGTATCATTTACTACCTGATCTCATTTGGATTTAATTACTTAATTTAACTAGTTTTTTGATCCTTTAAGTCTTAAAAAATAGTTCTAAGAGAAATTGTCACTTGTTTGTTTTGGAAGGAAGATTTAAGGGGACATTTTTGTAGAAAATAACTTTGGACTGAATTTAGGGGATTTGAGCTCTTTTCAAGCAGGTTCAGAATGGAGTTTGAGAATCTTGACTCCCTTTAAAATAAAAAAAACCCGACTCAGTGAATGAAACACTTACATGGCAAGTGCTGCTAAATACTAACAAGAGGTGACTTGATAGACAAAGCTGGAGTTTTTTATTGTCTGGTTCCCTGAAACATTCATCATAAAAACAGATTCCCAAAGGAGGCCATTCCTAGATTGAAGTATGTTTGAAATCACAAAAGACAACAGGAAAAATCTGTTCCCCTCAGGCACTTGCCTTTTTAATTCAACCTGGCACTTTTACCCTTTGTAAATGGTTTCTTTTTAAGGAGCTTTTTAAAAAGAAGGTGGGGTTTGTTTTTTGGAGGGCACTCCTCTGGTGAAGAATGGTGTTAAATCCGTGCTTAGTTATACCTCATTGACGTGGACTTGGCTCCAAAATGAGGATTCCCTATGCAGAACCTTAAAATAATACCCATTACAGATGGAAAAAGACAAAGGAATAGCAAAAAGCAGGTGGAAGAATGCTCAAGAGAAGGGAAGGGAGCTATTGATTGTGCCTCAAAGACAGCTAGCTTGGTAGGAGACTTAGGAACTCCTCCCTTCTCTTGTATGCTTGGTGAGAGACCAATGCAGCAAAACTGTCATGTCAGCTCAGAGTCAGCCTTGGAGAAGCCCTTGCCCTCTACCACCACTATCCCCTCCTTCATAATGAAAGGCAGTTGGTTATTTCAGAGCTTGGGACTTGCTTGGCATCATGTACATGGAGCAATCAACTTTATTAAAGGGAATGGGAAGGGGACTATAACTAACTGATATCCAGAAATATCCAATTAGCTCTCCTGGGACTGATATTCACTTTCAAGGCAGGTTAAAGTTTGAGGTGGCCCGCACTGATGAAAAACTGAAAAAGGCAACTTTCCACATGGAACTCCTTCCTGGTCTCTGCTCTTAGGAAAGTCAGCTGTCACTGGGAAACTGGTAAAAATTATGGATTAGGTGGAGGAGTAGGTAAAATTTGGACTTAATAATTAAATGCCTCTCTTGGCTGTCCGGAACCACTTCAGTGACCTTTTGTTCTCAAGCTTCTGCCTGTGCTGGTAACAGCAGTAGGCAAGACATTTTCAGAAACCTAGGTGGGTGAGTAGGTGGTATGAGAGTACTCCAGTTGACAGACAAAAGCAAGCAAATGGAAAGAGCTCAGAGTAAGAGTTTGCTAGTGCTTTTGCTTACATCTTGACAACTTAAAGGATTTTAATCAAGCAGTTTAAGAGTGGCTATGTGAACTCTGTAAACACACTAAATTAGGTTTGATTTTTCCACTCACCAGTGGCAAACATGGGGCAACTGTGTTATTGGAGGGGATTTGGCTTGAGAGAATTTATAATCCTTTTCATAGGTGGGTTGCCAAAGCAGTAAATGTTATAAAATTTAAAAATAAACACAACAAAGTAAAGGGATAATACACTTAAGAATCTGACAGGTTTTAGGTGGAGATGACACTTAGTTTAAAAGTAATTTTAAAAATTCTTTGAGCTGAATGGCTTGTTATATCCTAAAGTATTTTCATATGATTATCTGATATAAAACTTCTAACCCACTTGGAGATTACTACTCATGAGCAGGAGCTTGTCAGCCACCATTTCAGAGCACTTTCTGAAAGCAAGGGAGGGGGCAGGAGAGAGAGAATTGGCACCATATCGATGTGTAATGCATAGGGTAGTGTATGTTATCCAAGAGAAGAAGCAGACATGAGCTGACCCCTTATCACTGTATCAACCACAAGACTCAAGTGACCTTTGGCAGACATTTCCTTTGGAGAGTTTAAACGTGTTAGAGAAAGGAGTAGGGGCAGAGTCAAGCTAGACAATAGGAATATAATTGCTGTGTGTTGGGAGATAAGACTTAAACTGCTTTATTGGCTGTACTCTGTGGGACATTTACTGTCTGCAATTGTTAAGATCTGGAGAAAAGGATGAGGTCTATTTAAATCTGTGCAACAACAAGCAGTGTCACAACAGGATCTCCTCATTTCTTTATCCAAAACAGATGTCTCAGACTTGATCTGGTGATCAGGGCTCCTTGTCCTTGGGGAGCTGAGAGAGTTTAAGACAAAGTGAAAATAAAGGGGTGTCTCTTGAGATGGATGAAGGCCTTGTGAAACTGCATTTGGCTAAAAATATTTCCCCACCCTTGCCGCTTAGAATGGCACACTTCCATGCATCATTAATGCTCCTTCCAGGTGCTCACATGCATTGTTTGAAGGAGGGGCACTTTTATCAAATCATCAGCCCTTCTGCCAAAGCTCAGTGTAATCACCTGAAGAAAAGAAGAGAATATTTGGCATCTGTTACTGGACCCTTGCTTTTCTGCCTTTTAGCTGGAAGGACAGATCGACTTTCTGCCTTTCTTAATGGAAAATGAATCTAGCTTAAGATAGTGACAACCTAAGAGATAATTTCTTCTAGGTAGAGAAATGTCAGTGCAAATAGTATCTGTAAAATTGCCATTTGTCCTGGGAGTGTGAAGGAGTCTAGGGACACCCAGGAAATGTGACCTGTAATCAACCATCCCCTGAACTCCATCTCCATCTCTAAGCTCTCCGCTGTCTTCTAAGCCAAAGGGAACAATTTGGATAGCAACTTGTCAGGCCTTTCCCAAATCAACCCTCCTCTTCTTTATCCTTAGTTCTAAGTGATAGGAACTTAAGGAACATGGCAGCTGCCTGCTGGGAGGTGTCCTATGGTTAATTGGGGCCTCAATTTCCTTCCATCCCTTTTCCTGACTCTCTTTTTCTCTTAGATCATATCTCCTCTCCAAGGGCAGAATCTCCAGCTGTCTACATTGGGTTTTCAAATATTTCAAGGGATAACTAGAAATGTGGAGGCCATAGATAAACGGGATGGGTATCTTGGATGAAAAAGTTTATAATCCCAGTAAATTATAAGCCCCTTGAAGCCAAGTGGGGATGCTGTATCTGACTGATACAACACCAATCTTCCCATCATCTGACAAGCTTAGTGCACTGAACCAGTATGACTCAGTGGACAGAGTCATGAAACCTGTGTTGCCAAGTTGTGGGATTTTGTGACCTTGTCATAATTCTGCCACCATTCTTGTCACCCCTATCCTGCATCAGGCTTTGGTTTCCTGATTTACCCAAAGGACAGTTCTAATGTCTAATATCGATTGGTCCCTATATTCATCTGTAAAATGACTGCAAAGGTAGGGATAAGGATGTTTAAGAGCACTGCTAGCCAAAAAAAATCCTGTTTTAAAATGTCCTCTTAAAACACATGCTATTTGGGAGCCATAAAAACTTGTGGTCTGTAAGCCATTTGAGCTGGGACAATTACCATGTGGAGGTGTTACAGACATCCAGCTCAAAATCAAAACTGCTAAAAGCAGGTGGACAGTTTCAAGTCTATAATGTTCTGAAGGGCTTACATAATGGGGCACATTGTGTCCTACTGACGTTTGTTTCAAAAATAGCCTTCTTAGAGATACAAGGTGCCCCAACATCAACCTTGATTTGAATGTCTTTAGAGAAAAAAAAAGGACCCATTTAGGAATCATCCAAAAAGGGGCTGATTGACTTCTTTATTTTTTAAAAAATTTAATTCATTTTGACTCTTTCTTGAGACTTTATGGCCAACACTGACATCTCCTTTGCAAAGCTTTCTTCATTTCTGACTTTCTTTGTTTTATTCCTGCTCTGATCTGTTTTACATACTAGAAGCATAAGAGAAAATACTCTAAAGATAAAGCAGTGCCTATCTGTGTGGTTTTTATGTTCACTACAAGAAATAGTTCCCTGTTCTCCATTCTTTTGCTCATTAAGAACTTATGGAAATCATTAGGGGTTTTCTGCTTTATTTTTTAAAGCAACTTGCAAACCACAAGAGGCCAGGCCTGCCAGAAACAAAAGCCTATATTTTCCTTTTTCTCCATTTCTATCATTGATAGAGAAGTTGAAAATTCCTCAATACCAAAAGATTATAACTTCTAACTGAAGATGAAGACACATTTAGATTATGAGATCATCCTCCCTAACAGCTCTTACTTCAAGCATGATAAGAATGTCTAGTTTTCATAGCTACGCATTTTAGAGGAAAGTGGAATTTGGCAGTCTTCTCCAATGGGTTGGTAGTCTGTCAGTTTTCTGGAATCACCTCATGTTATAAGCCTAGAAAGCATCAGAAAGTTATTCTAGGTCAGGGAGAGAGGGAGGGAGGAGTAATAGCCTTCTCTGGCTATAGCTTTTGTCTTCAGTAGCAAGAACTAAAGGGAAAAGATGGGAAGTTTCCTCCAGGAGAATTTTTACTATTCAGAAGTGGAGAGATGGCATCTAAATTGCTAAACAAATAAGGAACTCTTTTTCAAGCTTCCTCACTCAAAAGTTGATGAATTGGAAAGAGGAAGAGATGTGTGGTGATTAAATGAGGGCAGTGCAGAGGACATGCCAGAGGAGAAACCAAACCCAGTGAGAAAGCTGGTCTTTGTCTGAACCATGTCAAGAAATCTGCCTTGCTCTATGTCACTGTGTCTAATGTCTTGCTCAAAGCCAGGAGAGCACTGATCTATTTATAGAGTATGACTGGTTTTCTTTTGAGACACTAAAGAGCTCTGTTCATTCCATTGTGATGGGCTGCTAAAGCTTATGGTAGAGCTCATGTCAGATGGCCTAGGCCAGTGGAAACTGATACTCTAATTTTCTTGCCATGCTGCTGTGGCTAAATAATCTTCTCTCCAGAATGGCTAAGGCACCAAGGGCCCTTCTAATAAATTTCCACTGTCTTTCAGAATGAGATGGGCCAGAAACAACAATTTGGCTATTGGGTAGTACAGTATAATGATTAAAAATCATAGACTTTAAACACCTGAGTTCAAACTGTCGTGCCACTGCTATGGTCTGAATGTTTTGTGTTTCCCCACCCCTGCCAATTCATATATTGAAATCCTAACCTCCAAGGTGACGGTATTAGGAGGTGGGGACTTTGAGAGGTGATTAGGTCATAAATGAGGTTAGTACTCTTACAAAAGAGGACCAAGAGAGATTCTTCACCCCTTCCACCATGTGAGGACACATCAAGAAGGTGCCATCTATGAGCCTAAAAGTGAACCCTCACCAGAGAGTGAATCTATCCTGATCTTGAATTTCCCAACTTCTAGAACTTTGAAAAATCAATTTTTGTGGTTTCTAAGCTACCCAGTTTATGATATTTTGTTAAACAGTTCAAAAAGACTAAGATAGTCATTACAAGCTGTCTGGTCTTTGGCATGTGACTTCACTCTATAGGCCTTAATTTTCTCATGTGTAGAAAGAGGATAATAATGGCACCTTTCTTACAAGTGTGTTGTAAGGATTAAATTGCATAATGACTATAAAGCACTTAGTAAAATATATGGCAACCAGTAAATATGCAACAACTGGTAGTTAATAGTAATATTACAGTATTACCTCCCATCATGAACTCAATTTAATTAATATTGGCTAGACTGTATATATTACTGTATTCCAGCAAAAAGTGAACATTTACTATGTATCAAGTAATGTGCCAAGAGCAGGGGTGAGCTATAAGCAAGACAATACCTCTTGAAGCCTAAGTGTTGGAGAGATGAGGGACAGGAAAGAGAAGGAAACCTAATCACCATCTTGTAAGAGGTTAGAGCTGTGTCAAGATGGTTCAGAGCTTCTCAGAGTCTTCAGAAATCATGACAAGTGCTTTGCCCCTTGTTCCGCCCCCATTGGCATTAAAAACTCCTCTCTTTTTCACTGCTGGACTCACTTGAATGTCATCTGTTACTCAGCCCTGCCCTAGTTCCTAGGACCAACCTTGACCCAAGACAGGAGATAATTGGCTCTAGCTCCAAAGTTGGGAGCCGAGGTTCAAATTGCCTTGCTGCTTGTCTGACTGGAAGACAGTGCTCTAGTTTTGATACCTGGGGTCCAGCCCCGTTTTAAGCCTTGGTTCCCCTTTGTGCCCTTATTTTTAGAACGGAACTTCTGCCTTTGCCCTTCTTCCCAAAGACCTGTTCCGAAAACTTATTTAGTGACCCTAGTACTTTCTTATGATTGCAGAGCTATACCTTATTCTTGTTGGTTTACCAAGCACTAGTTTCCTTCTCCTGAACCTATGTCCAATAGATAATCTGAATATATGCTTCTTGCCAGCTGGGACTTCTTAGTATCTCCACCTCTTAGATTCTCTTACATGTTGTCTAGACAGGGAACAATCATTGTAAGTAATCCTTGTCTGTTAGAATGAAACCTCTGCTGCCACCACCTGCACTTGGGTTAGTTCTCTAGTGATTGGTTTACCTGATGGGCAGTTTTCCTATCCAGTTCTGCTTATCTCCATATACCTCATTGGACTGCCCACGATCTGACATTCCCAATCAGAGGCCAAAACCATTTAAAACAAAGTCGCTGAGAAGCTCTGAAGATACCACTGTACTGCTCTTAAAATCCATAACTGGCCAGGTGCGGTGATTCATGCCTATAATCCCAGCACTTTGGGAGGCCAAAGTGAGAGGATTGCTTGAAGCCCAGGGGTTCGAGACCACCCTGGGCAACTTGATGAGACCTCATCTTTACAATAGATCAAAAAAATTAGACTGGCATGGTGGCGTGTGCCTATAGTCCCAGCTACTTGGAAGGCTGAGGTGGAAGAATTGCCTAAGCTTAGCAGGTCAAGGCTGTGGTGGCCGTGAGGGTGCCACTGCACTCCAGCCTGAGTGACAGAGTGAGACTCCGATTAAAAAAAAAATCCATAATTATCAGTGTTAATTCTTTTGCACTTGGCCTTAATTCTTCTGCCCTTGGCAGAACCATTCTGTCCATTCATTCATTCATGCATTCATTCAACAAATATTTATTCAACTATATTTCAGGCTCTGGGATGTTAAAATGAATCAGACATATCTTCTGTTCTCAAGGAGTTCATAATCTAGTAGGACAGCTGAACTTGTAAATAGATCATTACAATGCAGGCTCAGAAGTGCTATATGAATGCAAAAAGTACTGTAGGGAAGCAAAAAACAAGGGCACCTAACTTAGACTGCAGGTGGGTAAGTGGGAATAGAGAAGGCTTTCTGAAACAGGTATCATCACTGAGTTTTGGAGGATTAGTAGATGGTGTTAACTGGCTGAAGAGAGGCAAAATTACTTCCAGGCTTACCCTAAGTGAGAGCTCGGCACCTTCAGGGAACAACACATACTTTGCTATAGCTGGAACACTGGGTGTGAAGGGGAAAGAGTATAAGATAAAGCTAGAGAGGTAGGCGGGTGCTAGATTATAAAGTGCCTTGTTTGCCATGCAAAGGAATTTGAATTTTATCTTGATTTTAAAGTGGGAAATTACAGTGATGTGGAAATCTAATTTGCCAGGGTAAGAAGAGAAGCAGGGAAACCAGTTAAATGACTGACAAATGGTAAGAACCTTAACAAAGGTGATGATTGTGGGGGCGAAGAGTGTGTCTGGATTTGAGAGACTTAAGTCATGGTGACTGACTAGATATGAGAGGAACAATGAGGAAAGATGACGGGGTTGCTTAGGCAACTATGTGGGTGGTGATTCTGCTGTCTGAGCTAAAGAACACAGAAGGAACAGATTTTAAATAGAGGGCAGGCTGTGCTTAATGTTGCCAAATAAAATCCCCCAATTCTATTTTCCTTTTAGTAAAATAATCCTGTTGCCCAAATGATGCTACTGACAACCTACCTTTACAGAGTCAATGGTAGAAGAAAAGTTGTTCTTTTAGACTATATGAAATCTATACAATTTGATAAATATTGCACTTGAAAATTAAATTCTCTATCTTCTTTGTAAATTGAAAAACATAGAGGTAAATGAAAACAGAGTTGAAAAAAACTCACCCCATAGACAAGTTCCCCAACCATGCCGTTCCAAATTTTTGTCTCTGGATCCCTTGCACCATATTTTCCATCGCCAACAATGGACAATTTGTATTTGATCCTTACATGTTTGGCTATTTCATAGGCTAAGTCTACACAATAGCCTTCATAGCGTTCATTTCCTTCCAGTTGCTCATGGTTCTTCTTATACATTACATATGGTGATTCCTTTGGGACCAGAAGCAAGATCAAAAGATTACTCCTATGTATTTTTCTGAGAAAAGACAAATATAATAATGAATTTTTCCCCTCTGTGGCTATTGAAGTTTGGTGTGTGAAAAGGGCCTTTAACATTTTTACTTAATAAGCAGAAGAGCCTCAATCGACTCTTCAATGGTCACATAATTTTTAGAGTCCTTAACTCATGGCTTAAGGAAGTAGAGAAGGATTTAAGTTCTTTTTGAGAGTTTGAAATAAGGACCTGTTTTCACTATAAAGCTTTTATTTAGTCAAATTGGGCAGAGGTATTTTCCTTAGTTACATGAAGGTCAACTGCCTTGGATTTCTCAAGATTTACCTTGTAGGAACCACAGCTAGTCTTTGTGAGGTCAGAGTCTGTGGCTTTTTCATTTTTATATCCCCAGGGTCTAGTGTAGTACCTGAGACATAGGGAGTATTTGATATGTATGTTTAAATGAAAGGTACACTTCAGCCGACTCTCCATTTAGCTAGTCATAGTTTCACACCTAGTGGCATACTTGTTTTTAACTCAGGTTTGTACTTCCTTTAGTAAAAACAAACCAGCTTTTAGAAAAATGTTTTAAAACTAAGTGAAAATACTATCTCACATTTTAGTAGTGCTTTGAGTTTTGCAGAAAAGCTTCTTCATGTGGTGAATTGTGCCTTGGAAGAGTCTTATGACAAAGGTGGGAAATTATTATTATACCCCTTCCATAAATTTAAAATACAAAAACCTGAGTTTCAGAGAAGCTGTGACTTGCACAGTTACTTAGGTTAGTGGTAGGCCTAATTTTAGAACCCAGTCTACGCTCTCCTCCATAAAATGCTGCCTCCCCCATAATGAAGAATTACGTTTCAAGTCCAGATGAAGCATCAGTCCTATGGGGGCGTGGGCGGGGGCATGCGTAAAGAGGAGAATACTATCTGAAACTGTTTCAAATTCCTATTCTTTTTCTTTCTTTTAAAAAAAATGACATTCTGTTCATCGTGATGGCAAGAAACTTTGAGAATTTCATGGGCTGCCTTGTTGGAAGTTTTCACTGCTTGAACCTGATGTCTTTCCTACTAGTGGAACAATACTTTTCAGAAAACAGAAGTCTCGCTGTATAGAAAGCCCACCTACTCTTCTTTCACACTTACCAGTATGGTAGTCACTACTATGGTCCGATTCTCTGCAGATGCACTGTCATTGCTGATTTGCTGATCTGAGAAAGGCACAAACCTTTCATACTCATTCCAGTAGCCAGCCTAGAAAGAGCACACATTTGACCTGGATGCCTGATTTTTACTCAAAAAAGTACTGCATGAAGTTCAAGTGCTGTTGTGGAACAAAACTTTTCTGCCCCAGTATCTTAACTTTTATTTTTATTTTACTTTTTGACTATGTTTCATTGAACAAATTACAATTTGCAACTTTCAGAGGAATAAGTAGAAATACTAAATTGAGAACTTTTTTATAATAAGAAAGTATCATATTTTCAAATATTGCAAATTATCTCTCATCACATAATAATGTCAGTCAAACTTATATACAGATGATTTTAAACTTTCAGTTTACTTAGAAACTATAAGATAACAAAACCACAATTTACTTTAAGAAAATATTTCAAATCATGACAAGTATCACCTCCCATTAGTGTAAGGTAGCCTCTCAGGCCTTTAGAAATATTTAGATTTTCAATGGAAAGGATACTTTTTCTCAGGTCTAATCAAGATATTTTTAGCATCAGAATCTGTTTTAAAAATTTAACTACCAAATTATCTCTACTTAAATTTGATTAATAGCAGAATATATTTTCAGATAGTTTTAGTACCTTGATTATTACAAGAATTGACATCTTGTCTCTCTCCGTCTTGCCACTCCCACCAGGACCCCCAACACTGACACACACACACACACACACACACACACACACACACACACACACACACACACACGTGCTGTTCCTTCACTCTGGGGGTTCCCATCCTCACCTCAACTTTGCTAGTATTTTGTAAAATAATTTAATCCACTGTAGGCTGATTGGCCTTTTAATGTCTTTAAACTCCTATTAGCAAAAATAAAAAAACAACAATTTTGTTTTGAACTGTAAGAAAGCTGAGAGATGAGGGTGGGAAACCAGCGCGTATTCTGAATAAATGACACATGATATTTTATGTGCTGAGGTTTTATCAAATGGCTACTAAATTCCCACTTCACACCCAACTCAACTGTTAGCATGATAGAAGCAAAGTGGTCATTATAAAATTCAGCTATAGAGAAAGGTACTTTGTCCAGAGTTGGTTTGGAGGGTGAATTGGCAAAATGAAAAAAACAAAAAGCAAAAAACAAAAAACAACAAAACAAAACAAAACCTGTTCCAGTTCTTTTGCTAAAACCATAGGTACTTTGGAAGCTTCTGTTTAAATAGCAACATGCTATAAAATTTGTGATTCCTTCTCTTTATTGTAGGAAGCTGTTGATAATATGTGAGTCTACCACTTTCATAGGACCAGCCTCAGGGGGAGATTCTTCTTTAAAAACATGTAAATGGCTCATTCTGATTACAAAACAACTATACGTGTATCTATACTCCTCATCAAAAGGAAAGGCAAACATAATGTGTGGGAATTTGTTTTGTGTGTGTTTCCTAATACCTATTTGCTTGCCTCTTGAAAGAGTGTTGAATGCTGTCCCCTTTCAAGAGACTTTTTCTTTGAATGTCTGGTTTGGTTACTTACTTTTCGAGAGCCAGTGACTTTCATTTCATACACATCGATAGTATAATTTGTTCTACGTCCGTAAGTGTCAAATTGGATGTTTCCCGTCATTCCTTGTACTTGCACCTGGTAGAAAGGGAAAATGTAAAATTCCTAAATAACATTGCATCATTGCCTTCTAGATCTTTGGAATGAGGTCCATTGCCAAATCATGTAATCTTGGAAAATTTTTATCTTGAGTATTGACTCAATCCACCAGATCAAATCTATACAGATCTTAATTTCATCCACAGTATTTCTTTGATATGCCTTTTAATTATGAAGCATTGAGTGGGTGTGAAAGGCTGTTACCTATATGATATGGTGATGGTTCTACTATCATTTTTTCAAAGACCTCATATGTGCACTTGCCATTTCTTAGTAATACTTTTCAAGTTACTCCCTTAACTAGGGTAATATATCCTAAACTGAGCTTCTAGGGGTAACAGCTGTGTCTTATCTTAGTATTCCCAATATCTGAACATAAATTCGTTTTAGTAGCATGGACTCTGTTGCTCCTGAATTCATATTCTAATTTTATCACTCATTAAACTGAATCACCTTGGGCCTGTTTCTTAATGCTTTTTTAAAAAATCTCAATGTCCTAACCTGTAAAATGGAAATCCTAGTAGTATCTATTCTTCAGAGTTGTTGGGTTAAAGAAGTTATACATATGTAATGTTTAGAACAGGGGTGTCCAAACTTTTGACTTTCCTGGGCCACATGCAGTAACCTTTTGGCTAGTGGGAAATTTGACCTTGGTTTTGTAAAACTAACCTATAATTGTCTGGTTCCATGGAAGTGGTCACAATTCTTAGTGAATTCTCAAGGTGCTTGTCAGAAATGTTTGTTTTACTCTCCATGTGCCTCATAATTGAAAACAGCTGCTTACAAACGTATGTGTGGCCAAAAAGCGATGTCATGAATAAGGCGTGATTGTGAACTTCAAAAATGGAACTATGCATGGGCTCATGAGAAAAATAAACACTAAAAAAACCCACATGATGTTAAGATTCTGTGGGGTTGTGTTACTAGCTGTTCTGGGCCACATGCAGCCCACCAGCCACAGGTTGGACATGCCTGGTTTAGAACAATGTCTGGCATCTAGTAAGCATTATAATGCACATTAGCCATATTAATGATAGTATTTATATAGTCATATTATTATTATTAACTGACATGGATTTGGTTCTGTTTCTTGAGAAGGTTACACATTTACCAGCTACTCCAGTGACAAGGAGGAGCATTCTCTCTTATTTAACCTTTGCCCAGCTATAGATAGGTAGGAGACAGAGAGAGAGAGAGGGAGAGAGAGAGAAAGAGAGAGAGAGAGAGAGAGAAAGCTAAGCCATGAAGGGATCACTAAAAAATGAGTGAAATTTAAGTCTAAGAGGTCAGGAGTATGGTGCACTAGACAAAGAAAATATAAAAATAAAAATAATAAATAAATAAATAAAAATAAAAAAGAAGTACTGGAAGCCCAAACACCTGTTTCGGATGTCAAATGCTATCATTTGTGTATGCTGCATTTTTTCCTAGGTCTGGGACCACTATTATGAACTAATAAGAGACCATCTCTGTTGGGTGGAGAGGTTTTTTTTTTTTTAACCTGTTTTACAGTGCAGGGATACTAGATGAAAGACCCTCTATAAATATGTCATTATTGTTCACCACTTGGATTACTCATCTGGTGAGTAAGGGTCAAAGATTTTGCTTCAAAGAAAAAGAATCTGTCTCATTTTCTTAGGATGAAAGGAGGGAATCCTTTTTCATCACTTATAGAAAACGACAAGCCATTAAACAAGTAAGAGATGGTAATGGGTTGTAGAAGGGAATATTGTTGTCCAACATTAGGGATTTTTTTTTTAAGAGAAAGAAGCTTGCCCACCACCAGTAGAAGACTGTGAAATTCCTGTTGAAGGAGAAAGGCTCCAATGCGATGAACTGAAAAAAAGATGATTGTTCAACTGACCCAACAAACCTAAGCACTGTTGTCAGCTTAGGCTTGTGGAGTTGAAAACACACTTATAGTTAAATAAAAGGATATTTGTTGAGTTAGAAATTATATACCCAGTGGGATGGGACTATTATATATTGTGATGTATGGAAGGCTCTTTATACTCCATTCTGACATTGAATTCTAGGAGAGGAGTTAGGGCAGAAACAAGAAAATAGGAACTTATTAAGGAAAATTTTCATTACTGAAAATAGGGCTCCAAGTCTCATTAAAAACTGTATATTTTAAAAGACCCAACCTATCTGAAAGTGATCTATTAACTGGACAATAGTTAAGGTATACCCAAGAGATTCCAGACCCCATGATTTAAACATTTGGGGAGCAGAAGCAGAATTGTACTCTTGCTGCAAGAAGTCTATTTTTAAGAATGAGGTCCAGTACTGCATGTCAGTGATAGTTTCCTGTCATTCCATCTGGGATCACTTCTTTAATCCTTAGCACCCTGTGTAGGACTTAACCATAACACTTTAATCATTTATGTATTTCTGGCTCCCCTACTAGATTAGGAGAAACTTGATATGAGAGACATTTTTTTTCCTGTGTTCTCAGCAACTAATATACTGCCTGGGATAGAGCAGATGCTCAATAAATGTTGGTTCTAAGTCTTCTGTGACAGATATTGCAGTCGACTGTGCTGAGGCCGATCTTTGTGCTATTTGCAGATTGTGAGGAGAACTGTTGCCCAAATTGCATATTGCAAGCAACTTTAAGATATCTTAAAGCATTTGTTTACATATTAACAATATAAATGTAAGTTTTTCTTGTCTTATTTTATGTTTGCATACTAATATGGAGTTTGATACATAGTCATAGGTACTGAATAAACATTTACTAAATGAATGGTGTGCTTATTTATTCATTAAAACAGGCCCCTTAAGAAGCTATGTTAGGTAATGATTTTGTTTGCTGGATTTCTTTGAAGGAAGATAATTTATTGGGAAACAACTATGTGCTAGTCACAATGAGGATGCTTTTGTATTATGCAATCTCACTTTTAATTAACGCAAATTAAATGGGATTTCTTTTAGTTTGGTAAACTGTTTAATACTTCAGACCAGCTCCCCTTGCAGTCCCTCTGAATAGTGCAATTTTACTGAGGCACTGTCTACTTTTGGAAAAGGTTGATACTTTCTAGCCTCTCTGGAGCAACAGGAAAAAGTTGGTCTTTAGAAAGAGGTAAAGTAGTATTTTGGTTTAGTGTCTGATCATTAGAACCTGGAGAGGAAGATTATTTACCTGGCTTATAGCTTGAGATTTATCAGTGAGATAGACATGTAGAAACTTTCCTTTGCAGTAGCATGGTCAATCTCATTATTTTTTTCTAGCTAAATTGATATCCTGTCCTTTGTTCTTGTAGTCAGTTTTCTATTTGGAGAAGGTAGTTTGTGTCATGAATGGGGAGTCAATTGGAGATGTTACCTCTTGCCCCTTGAGGTTTTGTTGATGAAAACTCCTTTTGATTCACTCTGAGGGAGTTTTATATTTCACTTATCATTATGTTTCACCTGACAACACAAATCTTGTAGCTGCTACGAAGGTTGAATTTAATTAACTGCTCTTCAAAATTGTACAGTGCTACCTCCATAAAACTACACTTAGAGCATTTGTTAAGGAACTGACATAATGACATAAAAATCTGCATGATGGGAGAATGAGTCATATCTCTTTCTTGGAGAGAGACACAGGGGCTACTAACCTCTTTTGATTGAATGCTTCTAACTTGGCAAATTTAAGGCAGCAGTAAGGAAGCCAACTACACAAAATGATGTATGTTATGAAGCTGTTACGAATTCTTCCTTGCTGGGTTGTGCACAGGATTATCTTATCATTGCCTATCTCTTTGTTGATTTGGATGTCCCAAACATCAGGATAACCAAGCAAGTAGAAATAAGAGATTTTTGTACTCTTGAAGGCTCATTTTAATGCATGCAGGCACATGTGGCATAAAGCAAAATATTCAGGAAGGAACTCTTGCTTGGAAGGCTGCAATGAATGGGTGATACGGCTTCTGATGTAAATAATGAAATCTGTTCAAAGGACACTGTTTGAAGCCTTAAATGATCTCCTATCCAGTAAATACTAAAAACAAGTGACCTATCTGACTGTCCATTCATTGATTCCTTGTACTTTTTAAAGGCTTTTTCTTTGCAGCATTGGGCAAAAAGCCTCTTAAGTAGGCCTAGAAATGTATCATGTTCCTGCATTTCACCATGTAGAATAGCACAAATATTCTTTTTGAAAACAGAAATACTATCATACTGGCTCAGTTCCACAGCTCATCCAGGCTAATCATTTGTCTGATGAGCCAGAGGATTCTGTTGTTTTTTGTAATGTGTACCTTGAAGTTAGAAGCATCTTATAAAAATCTCAGTTTCCCTAAGGAACATATTTTTGGAAGGTTTGAATTTTTTAAAGCTATTTACATATTCAATTCATAACATTTGAGGATACTGAGTTTCATTTACTATCCACAGGATAGCACAGAACCAACTATTCTTTTGCCCTAAATTTACCATTTTTCAAGCTGACAGGAAAATGTCCTATTTTTAGATATCTGGATTTGGGGGAATGAATATACACACTCATTCTCTGCACACTCCATATTCTATAGACACCGATCCTGTTCCTTCAAGTATGTCTTCTCTCAGGATTGAGAGCTTGTCTTCTTTGTGTCTTTAGAAGGCTCTTCCACTCCAATAACCCATCATGGTCTTTACCATTTTCAGAGCTCTTTCAATGTCAATTCCTTGACTCCAAGGCACAGCAGGATTTGCTAAGCAGTCTCCAGCACTTCCTCTCCGGGACACATCTACTCGCTGTCTCCTCAGATATCGGAAAGCTTCTGCTATGACCAATATAGCATCATGTGTCAATGCAGATGTATACTGAAATGCATGGAAAACAAGATATCATAAGAAATACCACCCTTGACACTTGCCTTTTTCCTTATAATTTTCATTCATTTCTACCTTTTGTTCAATGTAGTCACCCTTGTAATTATTTGAGTCAAGAGTTGTGGAAAACATTTGGCGATTCCTAAAAGATCTAAAAATTGACCTTCCATATGACCCCACACTCCCTCTACTGGGACTATACCTGGAAGAACTCAAATCACTCTATGAAAAAGATACCTGCACATGTATGTTTATTGCAGTATTATTCACAATAGCAAGAACATGGAACCAACTGTGCTGCCCATAGAAAGGGGACTGGATAAAAAAATGTGGTACAGATACATGATGGAATATTACACAGCCATAAAGAAGGATAGAGGCTATAATACTGAGTGTTCTTTCACAGAAACAAAGAACTGAGTATCACATGTTCTCACTCATAAGTGGACCTTGAACAATTATTGTAATACTATAAGAAAAGGATTGGCAGTAGCAAGAAACTGCTGGAGGGAGTGGGGGGAGGAGGAAGACGAGACTGGCAGTAGTGGGAATCTGCTGGGGGAGGGCGGCACACCTCATCAACAAGGGTGCCTGCATAATGAACATTTGTATACCTAACCCTGATGTACCCCACATCTTTAAAATTAAAAATAAAAAAAAAGAGTTCTCCCTGGGCAAGCCTGACTTTGAATCATTCTGGAATGACGTATCTTACCTCATGTGTGCACATGTTAAGATTATTATGATCAAATGGCTCAAGGGAATCTCTCTTGCTCTCAATACTGTTTTTCATATTGAGTGAGTGACTACTAAAAGGCCAGGTCCTTTATAGAGGAAGAAATACATGTGAAGTTAAAGGATGGCATATATAGATTGGAGAGGAAACAGCATATCCTAAAGCAAGATTGTGTTATTGCTGTTTGTAATAGAAAATTCAGATCTGGTGTTTACTTAGGGGAAAATGGAAATAGCTAAGTTAGACAGCTTGAAATTAATTTGGAGGGTAACATTAATCATTTCTGTCTGGACCATGTTTCTGGCGAGCCAGGACTTCTGGCCAGCAATAAATCAGTTTTTGTTTCCTGGGGGTTAGCAAGACCAAAGCTGGTTTTCGATTGTAGAAAATTACAATTGTTATTGAGTTTTAAATCTGATAACATTGACAATTCATAGGCACTTCATGATGCTACCTGTTTCAGGAAAGAACGCGTATTTTCTATTCCTTGAATATATGGATATGGTTTACTAGGGATGAGGTCAGCCACTCAATACAAGAGATTTGATTATCTGCAATTTGAAATGGTAGATGCTTTTTCATTAAGTGAATCAAGAAAGTGTGATTAAAATAAGCTGGTCCCTGTTTTGCAGGGTGACAAATACAGGTAGAAAACAGAAATTGTTGAATTTTTTAATAGTGCAGCAAAATGTTCTAGGGAGTGTTTTCTCTCTAGCACAGTGTGTCAAAATACAATTGAGAGTGAATACATTGTTGTCGCTACAGCTATCAATTTACTTTTCTGATTTTTCTCATGTTACTTTTCTTTCAGAAGCAAATCATCAAGTATGACTGTAACAGGGGACATATGTTCTTTCATGAAGAAAAATCTTTGTGTCTGCCCATCCTTGCAATACATAAAGCCAACATGGTGGTGATTTTCTTTCTAGCTGACTGCATAAATTGTCAGCAATCTTAATATAATCCTTTCCAAGTCATGCCAAAAAAGCTATTTAACTTTTTTCTTTATTCAGTTTCTACTTATCAATGTGTGAGAATGCCCCCCAGTCCTAAAGGAAAACATCTATAGAGTAATTCAAGCATCCAGATTTTGAATCTCTAGACAATTTTATTTCCTAATAAAAATATTGTATATCAAATTTTAAAGTGAGCTTTTTTGTCTGATTGATATGGTGCAACATTCTATAATGACTAACACAAAGTAAAAGTAATCTGAAAGTTGTGACATCTATTTAAATATTCAATTTTCTTAAGTTATTTGAAGAGTTTTACTTATAAGCCTTAAAAGTTCTTCTCAGAGGGTTCTACAACTTTACATTATATATACCAGGTGTTATTAATGGATAATCTAGAGCTGAGACTGTCTTCCTTCTCTTTTGTACAAGCTCTACAATTTCAGAGCAGGCATAAAATACTCTGTAGTATCCTTTTTATACTTTTTACCCTTGTCCATTTTTGTGTGTCTTACATAGTCCCTGGCACATTGTAGGTACTTCCTAAAATCTTAAATAAGTAAACTTCTCTCTTCTACATACTACCTGCTAAATTTAAGGATTACAAAGCAGTGTGGATAGGCAGTTAAAAACAAATCTAAATTTGTATAAGCTCACCTAAACATAGTGGGAGGAGAGATACCGTTTTAGTGCATACAAACATTTGATGATAAAGGAGTCATCATAAAGAATGAGACCATATTTACAGAAGGAAGTTAGGACACCTGATCTGACCACAGAACAGAATGTATTAAAACATGACTATTCTGGAAAAATCTGGCAGGTATAGTCACTATAACCATAGGACACTACTTATCTAGTGAGTGGTTTAACTAAATTATAAAAAGGATGCTTAATTCACAATTTTTCTAGAACATACGAATTGTATAAGGTAAGGCCCCACTTGTGTTATGTTCTGATGTGACCCATTTAGGTTGAACCTATCATAGATAGTATAGAACGTTTCTCTCTTCTGGTCTGTGTTCCATACTGTTCTCTCCCATTCTTGCCAGGAAGGAAGGATGTTAGGTTGGGTATCTTGAAACCACGAGAAAAGAGATGTTTCTGCCCCTTTTCTTTTTAAGAAAAGGGTCTTTACTTTGATCCTTGATCTTATATCAAAGTCATTGTATATACTTTCTCTATATCAGGAAGCAAGAATTTAGTCAGTTTCATACTTGAATCAATGCACTGAGGGAATGGGTTACTTAAAAAATACATTTGAAGGGTCCTTTGTGCAATATAAATAACTTTCCTCTAATTTATTTGTTTTAATTTCTGATTTTTAAATAATAGAATTTCTAGTCGTAGGGGAATATATATGAAAAATGTGCATTTTAACCATGACTTTATGCTTTTAATATTCTTATCTTGACTTTGTGAAAATGAGCAACTTAGGTAATCTAATTATTTTTGAAGATACTTTAGCAGGCAGGAAAACATTTCCATTCAAGAGGCATATAGGCAACACACATTCTATATTAGCGCCTAATTCACTTGGGTGTACTGAGATTCATGGAACTTATTAACACAAAGCAATCACATAAATAATGTAAAATCTAATTTTCTATTTCAGACTATCAATCTTCCTTACCTTTTCCCACTGCCCCCATCCTTTGCCTGGCTCAGGTTCTTGTAATGTTGTAAATTGTTATGAGCATATTACAAATGAAATTCATTAAAAATTAAGTTAACTTATTCCCAAATACTGGATTTTAAAAGATCCTATTCTCAATAGCTTCTTTATTCAGGGGTTTAGTTTTCAAATGCAATAGTATCACCTGCAGTTAGTTTTTTTAGCGTCTTTGAATCACTTCTGAGGGAAGATCACTTGGTCACAGGATGACCGTTAGTATATAAAGACCATACTGAGATGCTTTGAAAAGCTGGCCTTAGGCTTTTGCATGCCATGGAAAATTACCTTTAGTGGTGCATTCTTGGCTTCAGGGAATTCCCTTTCATCCAGCCTCACCCAGCGCTGTATGAACTGCTGAACCATAGGATTTTCGTTATTGACAATCTGGAAACCTGTAATGTTGGCTCCTCCATGCATGACTCTCTCCAGCGAAATGTCAGTAAAACCCTGGAAAGACATAGAAAGGGGATCATAATCATGGGAGGTCATGTATTCTTACTCATCATATTTCTTAGAGTGCTAAGGATGAAATGAAAGCCCCCTTCCCTAGGTTCACTTATTAGCAATCATGAAAGTCTTACTGGCAACCGATTCCTGATCAAAACTCCAAATGCCCATGCCATAAGAGATAAGATAGACAAGTAGGACCTCATCAAACTGACAAGCTTCTGCAAAGCCAAATAAACCATCAGGAGAGTGGGGAGACAGCCCATAGAATGGGAAAAAATATTTGCCAACGATATATCTGACAAAGACCTAACATCTGGGATCTACAAGGAACTCAAATATGCCAAAGGGGAAAAAAAACAAACAGCCCCATTAAAAAGTGGACAAAAGACATGAACAGATACTTCTCAAAAGAAGATATACAGGGAGCCAACAGACATCTGGAAAAGTGCTCAGCTTTACTAATTATCAGAGAAATGCAAATAAAAAACACATTGAGATACCACCCAACCCCAGTAAGAATGACCCTCACTAATAAAACAAACAACAGATGCTGGTGAGGATGCGGAGAAAAAGGAACGCTTCTGTACTGCTGGTGGGAATGCAAACTAGTGCAGCCTCTTTGGAAAACAGCATGGTGATTTCTGAAAGAAGTAGACATTGATCTTCCATATGATCCAGCAATCACCCTACTGGGAATATACCTGGAGTAACTCACATCATTCTACAAAAAAGATAGCTGCACATACATGTTTATTGTAGCCTTGCTCACAATAGCAAAAACATGTAACCAACCATACTGCCCATCAAAATTGAATTGGATAAAAAAAAATGTGGTACATATATACAATGGAATATTATGCAGTCATGAAGGACAAACATAATGGACTTTGCAGCAATTTGGAAGGATTTAGAGTCTATCATATTCAGTAATCTATCACAGAAGTCAAGAACAGAGTACCACATGTTCTCATAAGCAGAACCTGAACATTTACCATAATACTATAAGAAAGAGATTGGCAGTAGTGGGATACTGCCGGGGTGGGGTGGGGTGGGGTACAACATCAATAAGGGTACCTAATCTCAGACAAGGCAAAATGGGGACCAAAGGGAGGCCCAAACTTTACCTGTATGATGACCACTTTTATACCTAATCCTGAATTGTACCCCACATCTTCAAAAATAAAAATAAAAATAAAATAAATCATATTGGTTATTATGAAAGTGAATATAAAATTAATTCTTAGGACTATGTCTCTGAAACTATAGGCATGGTGGAGGAAATCTGTATCCTTCCATTTTAGTGTCTGTGTCATTGTTTAATGTAGCTGTTGCATAGACAAACATAGGTACCAAATTCAAACAAATGTTTTGAGTTGTTTAATATACCTGTTTTTTTCAGTCTTTCTTCAATGATTACAAATACATTGCTTTATGTAACTGGAAAATGTTAAAAAAGTTTGACCCCAATGAGGGCTATAACAAACTTTTATTTAACCTTACATGGTAAACACAGCAGATTGCATCAGATTCTAGTGGTGAGTACTTTAGACATTTGTGATTTACAGAAATGCCAATGAGTAAAACTGACAGTTTAGTTGTATATAATGGTACAAACCCCAGGGTATGTCTCATATGTTTCCATAAATGAGTCTTGACATCTACTGCATAGCATCCTCCATTTTCTTCTTAACTTTCTCTGGTTACCATCTGGTGTCTCTGCCACCTAAACCTCCTGAAGGAGTCTCTTCGTGGTTCACACCTAAGCCATCTCCACTTGGGCACTGCCATCTCCTTTGGGTATTATTATCTTCTCAGACACCTTGTCCAGGAATTGCTGCTATGTCTACTGGATACCTGTCTCCTACTCATTGCTACTAATGCATTAAAGTCCTCAATGGACTAAAGTTATCATTTTGATTCATAAATGAATGGGGAGAATTTTTCCTCTTTAGAGCTGCATACCATTTTAATACAAAAATTTCAAATTTCAAAACAGAAAAGTTGAAAGAATTATATAGCGAACACCCATATAGTCATTATTCAGATTCTACAATTAATATGTATTTATTCACTCATCAATTTATTTCATTTTGGGGGTGTACTTCAAAGTAAGTTGCAAACATTGGTATACTTCACCCCTAATGACTTCAGTATGCATGTTATTAACTATAGTTCAATATTGTTTATGGCTCTTTTTATTTTTGTGGTAAAATTTACATCCAATGAAATGTACTCAGTGAATTTTGATAAATGCACACACCCGTATTACCCAAATCCCTATCAAATTTTTAATGTTTTCTCGTTTTAAACATTCTAAACATGTTTTCTTGAAATGTAATAATTGTATAAAGAAGCACACATATCTTTAACTGTATAGTTTGATGAACATTCATAAACTAAACATGAATGTGCTTTTCTAGTCAGCACCTCCATCCCCGCTTCTCTTAATTTTCTATTTCTTTACCATGGATAACAAGGCAGTCTTGGAAAATATTTTAGTGAAACAGCTTTTTGAGTTATTACTTACAGTCCCCTTCCTCTTCTTTTCAAAAATGGGATATGAGTTAATGGAGACAGGATAAGGACCAAATAGTTTACATCTCAGAGAATTACGACACCATTTTGATAAACGCAAAGCATTTTAAAAATTAACATTAATTTGTTATATGAGTTTTCTCCCAAAGGCTTTCTTCAGAAACTAAGACTCAACGCTTTCTCCCATTTCCTATCATCAAAGAGTCTGGCTTGTGTAGAAAGTCTAGCAGATGCTACCTTTTACTCAACTCTTCACTCCCGACCCCTAAACATCTCAAATATGAATAAAGTGCTGAGGATAAAACTTTAATGAAAAGGGCTTAAAGATGGCTGACTAGAGGCATATGGTACTTGCCTCATCCACAAAGAAGAGCCAAAATCATGAGTAGATAATCACACTTTGAATAGATCACCTAAAAGGGAACACTGGAATTCAACAGAGAAGTGTTGGGAAGCCCCTAAGGCTAGGAAGGAGAAAGTGAGGCAGTTTTCTTGGCTGGGAGCCTGGAGAGGCTCCCCAATGTGGGAAAAGGGTAAATGAGTGATCTCTATTGGTCTACATTCTCACTATGGATTCCTGCAATCCTAGCTATGGGAGAGCCGTTGAGTCACATGGGCTTTGAGACTAACATATGGAGTTGACTAAAGATCACTGCCCACATTTTAAAAATAAAATGAAATAATTATAAAAAATGAAAAAAAGATCACTGCTCCAGAGAAGGAGCTCACACTTGGTCCCACACACTCCAGAGTCCCAAGCAGCTACAGAAAGGTGCCATTTTGAAAGTCCAGCCCCCAACAGACTGTATCCTGCCCAGGAGCCCAAAAGCTCTTGCATCGCTACATCCTTGGATCACCATTGACATTCCCTGCCTGCAGCTGGGTGCCCCTGCTGGCTGCTGCTGCCAGGCTGGAGCATGAGCCACTGGCAATGACCTCACTTACCCCAGTAGCAGGTCTGCCGCACATTTAATGTCACCCTGAGGACCAGCTACACTGCATATAGATTTACCTGAGGCTGAAGCATGCTTTTCCAGCTACCTCTTACAGGTGCTGCCATTGAAAACAACCCCACTCTCCCAGCAGCAGGGCCATAGTGCAGCTGCTGCTGCCTCCGCCTGAGTATTTTACTGGGGGTCTGGGGATTACCTTGCCCCAGCCTACCACTGCCAGTGTCCATATGCTCCACCAGAGGGCCTGAGGACTTGTCCAGCCATCTGGTCTCCACTGCCCCCTCCAGTGCTCAAGCACATGGTCTAGGAGCCTGGGGATCATCCCGCCCCATCCATCACTGTTGGCACCTGAGAATTCCTCCTGGGGGTCTGAGGAAGGGCCACCAAACCTGCCATTACCCCCACAACTGGTACCCAACTGCATATGATACCTGTGGGCCTCAGGAATGGTCCGCCCAGCCCATTTTAGTCACCACCAACATCAGCACAGACTTTTTGAAGCTAGAGAATTGAGCCACCATTGATACTGCCATCACCCATGCCACACCCACTGCCCAGGGGTCTGAGGACCTGCCCACTCATCGGGCCTACCTTGCCACTGCTGGCACTTGCATAAGCTCCCTGGAAGCTCAAGAATTGGCCTATCTGGACCCTCTAACATTGGTGCCCAAGTACACTACCCTGGGACCCATGGACATGCACGCTTGGCTCATTGCTGCCGCCACTGGGGCCTGAGGATATCCCAATCCTAGCAAAATTTCACCACAGCTGTTACTAACAACTTCACCCCAAGCTATTGAAGAAATCACAGATACTATTGATGCTGTTTACAGCCAGATAAATCATACGGAGACTACACTATCGCATATACCCAGAATCAAAGGCAAAGTGCTCTACCCAAATAATTCCATAGATACATCTTCAGAAAAAAAGTTCTCCCCATGAAAGCAAATTCACAAAACTGGAAGAAGGAATGGTTGCACCAGATGTACAGATATCAACATAAGGACACAAGAATAATGACAAAGTAAAGAAATATGCCACCTCCAAAGAAACGCAGTAATTCTCTTGCAACAGATTCCAATGAAAGATACATTTATAAAATTCTGAAAACAGAATTCAAAATAATAATATTGAAGAAGCTCAGTGAGATATAAGAGAACACAGATAACGTATACAAAGCAAAATGAAAACCAACTCAGGATATGTGTGAGAAATTTACTAAAGAGATAGATATCATAAAAAGGAATCAAACAGAAGTTCTGGAACTAAATAATTTATTGAAATACAAAACACATTCAAAAGTTTCAACAATAAACTAGATCAAGTAGAAGAAATAATTTCAAAACTTGAAAACAGGTCTTTTGAAATGTGGAGAAAAAAGAAAACTTCTATACTGCCGGTGGGAATGCAAAGTAGTGCAACCTCTTTGAAAGACAGTATGGTGATTTCTGAAAGAACAAGAAATTGACCTTCCATATGACTCTGCAATTCCCCTATTGGGAATATACCCGGAGGAACTCAATTCGTTCTACACAAAAGATACCTGCACACGTATGTTTGTTGCAGCTCTATTCACAATAGCAAAAACGTGGAATCAATCATGCTGCCCATCGAAGCTGGACTGGATAAAAAATGTGGTTCATATACACAATGGAATACTATGCAGCCATAAAGAAGGACAAACATATGAACCTCGCAGCAACTTGGATGGATTTAGTAGTTGATCATACTCAGTGATCTTTCACAGAAACAAAGAACCGAGCATCATAGGTTCTCATTTATAAGTGGGCCTTGAATAATTATAACACTATAAGAAAGGGATTGGCAGTAGTGGGAAGCTGTCAGGGGAGGGGGGTGGGATTGGCAGTTGAGGGAAACTGCTAGGGGAGGGAGGGGCACACCTCATCAACAAGGGTACCTGCATAGTCAACGTTTGTATACCTAACACTGAATTGTACCCCACGTCTTCATAATAAACAAAAAAAGAAATAACCCAGTCAGACAAAAAGAAAGAAATAAAAAAGAATGAACAAAATGTACATGACACATGGAAACCATAAAGTGACAAAATATTCAAATCTTCAGTGTACCAGAAGGTGAAGTGAAAAATGAAAGGGGTAGAAAACCTACTTAACAAAACAATGGTTGAAAACTTCCCAAGTCTAGCAAGAGATTTAGACATCCAGATATAGGAGGCTTAGAAATCCCCAAACAGATACAATTCAAAAAGGTATTCACCGTGGCACACTATAGTCAAACTGTCAAAAGTCAATGACAGAAAAAATTCTAAAAACAGCAAGAGAAAAGCATCTAGTCACTTATAAGAGAACCCTCATCAGACTAATAGCAGATTTCTCTGCAGAAGTGTTACAGGATAGGAGAGGATAAAATAATATATTCAAAGTGTTGAAACAGAACAATTGCAGTTAAGGATACTATACCCAGCAAATTTATCCTTCATAAATAAAGAGAAATAAAGTCTTTTCTAGCCAAGCAAGAGATAAGGAAACTCACCACCACTAGACTGGTCCTACAACAAATGCTGAAGGACACCTACATCTGGAAGGGAAAGAACAATATCTACAATCATAATAACACATGGAAGTATAAAACCTACCGGTAAAACAAACATACAGAGGAGGAAGAGAAAGGCTCAAATGTTACCATCACAGAAAAACACCCACCCACAATGATAAATAATAAGAGAGACAGAAAGGAAGAAAGCCTATACAAAACAATCAGATATCAATTAATAAAATCATAGAAATAAGCCCTCATAAATCAATAATAATTTTGAATGTAAACAAATTCAACTTTACACTTAAAAGATATAGGCTAGCCGGGCTCGGTGGCTCAGCCTGTAATCCCGCGCCTTTGGGAGGCTGAGGTGAGTGAATTGCTTGAGCCCGCGGGTTCGAGACCCTCCTGGGCAGTGAGACTTCATCTCTACAATAATTCAAAAAATCAGCCGGGCGTGGTAGCACATGCCTGTAATTCTGGCTACTTGGAAGGCTGAGGTGGAAGGATCACCGGAGCCCGGCAGGTCGAGGCTGCGGTGGCCGGGAGCAGCCACTGCACTCTAGTCTGGGCAAGAGTGAGACTCCAACTCAAAAAAAAAAAAAAAAAAAGATATAGGCTAGCTGAATGGATAAAACAAACATGACCCAACTATATGCTGCCTACTAAAGACTCATCTCACCTGTAAAGGCATATATGGACTGAAAGTAAAGGCATGAAAAAAGATATTACATGCCAATGGAAACCAAAAATGAGCAGGAGCAGCTATACTTATATCAGAGAAAAAAGCCATTAATTTGAAAATCATAAAAAGAGACAAACAAGTTCATTATGTAATGAGAAAAGGGATCAATTGAGGAAGAGAATATAACAGTTCTAAATATATATGCCCCAACACCAAAGCACCCAGATATATAAACCAATATTATTAGATTCAAAGGGAGATATAAACTCCAATATAATAATAGTTGGGGAGTTTGACACTCCACTCAGCATTAGATCATTCAGACAAAATTTTAGCAAAGAAACATTGGATTTAATCTGTACTTTAGACCAAATAGTCTTAATAGACATTTACAGAACATTTTATCCAACAGCTGCAGAATACACATTCTTCTCATCAGAACATGGAACATTCTCCAGGATAGACCATATGTTAGAACACAAACCAAGTATCAACACATTTTTAAAAATCAAAATCATAACAAGTATCTTCTCAGACCACAGTGGAATAAAACTAGAAATCAATACGAAGAGGAACTTTGGAAACTGTACAAATACAGAGAAATTAAACAACATGTTCCTAAATGACCATTGTGTCAAGGAAGAAATTAAAGAGGAAATAAAAAATGTCTTGAAACAAGTGAAAATCAAAACACAATATACCAAAATCTATGGGGTACAGCAAAAGCAAAGTTAAGAGGGATGCTTAAAGCAATAAAAACCTACAACAAAAAAGTTAAATACTCCAAGTAAGCAATCTAATGATGTACTTCAAGGAACTAGAAAAGCAAGAACAAACTAAATAAAAAAGGTAGAAGGAAAGAAATAATAGAAATCAGGTGAGAACTAAATGAAACAGAAACTAAAAAATGTACAAAGGATCAATGAAGCAAAAAGTTGATTTTTTGAAAAGATAAATGCAACCAATAAACCATTAGCTACACTAACAAAGAAGAAAAAGAGAGAAGACCCAAATAAACAAAATCAGAAATGAAAAAGAAGACATTACAACTGATACCACAGAAATACAAAAGACCACCAGAGATTATTATGAATAACTATACACTAACAAACTTGAAAACCTAGGGGAAATGAATACATTTCTGGACACATACAATCTATCACAATTAATCAGGAAGAAATAGAAATCCTGAGCAGAACAATCTAAGTAATGTATTAATAATTCAATCAGTAATAAAATGTCTGCCAACAAAAAAAGTCCAGGATCAGATGCTTCACTGCTGAATTCTATCAAACTTACAAAAAATTACTGACACCAATTCTCTTCAAATTACTCCAAAAAAATTAAATGGAGGAACTTCTCCCTAACTCATTCTATGAGGTCAGCATTATCCCAATACCAAAACCAGACAAGGACACAACAACAACAACAACAGCAACAACAACAACAACAAAAACTACAGGTCAATATACCTGCTGAGTACAGAAACAAAACTCCTCAACTAAATCCTGGCAATCCAAATCCAACAATAGATTTTTAAAAATACACTAAGATCAAGCAGGATTTATCCCCGGGATGCAAGGATGACTCAACAAATCAATAAACATGATACATCACATCAACAAAATGAAGACAAACACGACCCAACTATATGCTGCCTACTAAAAACTCATCTTATCTGTAAAGGCACATATGGACTGAAAGTAAAGGCATAAAAAAGATATTACATGCCGATGGAAACCAAAAATGAGCAGGAGCAGCTATACTTATATCAGAGAAAAAAGCCATTAATTCAAAAATAGTAAAAAGAGACAAATAAGTTCATTATGTAATGAGAAAAGGGATCAATTGAAGAAGAGAATATAACAGTTCTAAATATATATGACCCCAACACCAAAGCACCTACATATATAAATCCAATATTATTCGATTCAAAGGGAGATATAAACTCCAATATAATAATAGTTGGGGAGTTTGACACTCCACTCAGCATTAGATCATTCAGACAAAATTTTAGCAAAGAAACATTGGATTTAGTCTGTACTTTAGACTAAATAGTCTTAACAGACATTTAAAGAACATTTTTTTCCAGGACAAAACATTTATGAAGGACAAAAACCAGATGATTATCTCAAAATAGATGCAGAAAAAACTTTTGATAAAATACTATAACGCTTCATAATAAAAACTCTCAGTAAACTAGGCATAGAATGAATACACCTCAACCTAATAAAGACCATATACAGCTAATATCAAACCAAATGGGGAAAGTTGAAAGCCTTTCCCCTAAGAACTGGGACGAGACAACGATGCTCACTTTCAACACTCTCTTTCAACATAGTACTGGAAGTCTTAGTCAAAGCAATCAGGTTAGAGAAATAAATAAAAGGCATCCAAATTAGAAAAATGGAAGTTAATTTGTCTCTTTTTGTCTTATATCAAGAAAAACCTAAAGACTCCACTAAAAAACTCTTAGATCTTATCATTAAATTTAATAAGTTTGCAAGGCAAAAAATTAGCATACAGAAATCAGCATTTTTATATACCAAAAATAAACTAGCTGAGAAATAATTCAAAAGTTGAACTTATTTACTGTAGCTACAAAACATATATAGGAATAAATTTAATCAAGAGTTGAAAAACTGCTACAAGGAAAACTACCAAGCTCTACTGAAAGAAACTGAAAAGGTAATAAATAAATTAAAAGACATCCCATGCTCATGGATTAAAAGAATTAATTTCATGAAATTGACCATATTACTTAAAATAATCTACAAATCCAATGCAATTCCTATCAAAATACCAATGCCATTTTTTCACAGAAATAGAAAAAAATCCTAAAATTTGTTTGAAACCAAAAAAGAACCCAAATAGCCAAAGCAATCCTAAGCAAGAAGAACAAAGCTAGCAGCATTACATTATCTGACTTCACGACATATTACAAAGCTATAGTAACCAAAACAGCAAGGCATAAAAATAGACATACAGACCAATGGAACACAACAGAGAACCTAAAAATTAATTCATGTATTTACGGCCAACTGATTTTTGACAAAGGTGCCAAGAGCATATGTTGGGGAGAGACATCCTCTTCTATAAACAGTGCTGGAAAAATTGGATATCTATATCCAGAAAAATAAAATTGGACCTCTATCTCTCACTCTATGCAAAAATGAACTCAAGATGATTGAAGACTTACACATAAGACCCAAAGTTATAAAACATCTAGAAGAAAACATAGGAGAAACACTTCAGGACAGTAGTCCAGGCAGAGATTTTATGGCAAAGGCTTCAAACACACAATAATAAAAATAAGAACAAAAATAGACAAATGGTACTATATTAAAAATATCTAGTACAACAAAGAAAAAGATCAATGAAGTGAAGAGATAACCTGTTGAACAGGAGAAAATATTTGCAAACTCTATTCAACAAGGGACTGATATACAGACTATTACAAGGAACTCAAACAAATCAACAGTAAAAACAAACAATAAACTAAATTATTCCATTAAAAAGTGGGCAAAAGACATGAACAGACATTTCCGAAAAGAAGATACACAAATGGCCAACAGATATATTTAAAAATGACCAACATCAATCATCATCAGGGAAATGCAAATCAAAATAACAATGAAATATCATCTTACCTCAGTTAGAATGATTTTTATTAAAAAACCAATAAATAACAAATGATGGTGAGGATGCAGAGAAAAGGGAACTCTTATACACAGTTGGTGGGATTGTAAATTATTATAGCCACTATGCAAAACAGTATGGAAATTTTTCCAAAAACTAAGAACAGAGCTACCATATAATTCAGCAATCCCGCTACTGGGCATTTGTTCAAAGGAATATAAAACAGTACATAAAAAAGATAGATACCTGCACTCAAATGTTTTTCTCAGCACTATTCACAATAGCCAAATATGAAATAAACCTAAGTGCCCATCAATGGATAAATGGATAAAGAAAATATGATGTACACACACACACAATGGAATACTATTTAGCCATAAAAAGAATGAAATTATGTCACTTGCAGCAACATGGATAGAACTGGAGGTCATTATGTTAAGTGAAGTAAGCCAGGCACAAAAAGACAAATATCACATGTTTTCACTCATGTGGGAACTGAAAAAGTTGATTTCATAGAAGTAGAGAGTAGATATTAAAGGATGAAGAGGGTGTATGGGTGAGAGGGGTTTATGGAGAGACATTGGTTAATGGTTACAAACATACAATAAGATAGAAGGAAAAGTTCTAATATCCAATGGCAAAGTAGAATGACTGTAGTTCACAACAATGTATTGTATATTTCTAAATAGCTAGAAGATTTGAAATGATCTCAACACAAAGAAATGATAAATACTTAAGGTGTCAAATACCTCAAATACCCTGATCTGATCATTATACATTCTTTGCATGTAACAAAATACCATATGGACTTCATAAATATGAACAAATAAAAACTTTAATGAATGCCATTAATTCATTTATCATGCAGTTAATAAATTATTTGGCAGTTAAATATTACAAAAGAAAATTGACCAACTGTCTGTTTGCCTGCTAGTGTGGGTGAAGGGCTTTCTGGTGTTTAGCCTGTATCTTAAAAGCCTGGGCTCACTTTCTTGAGAGAAAGGGATTGAGAATGCTTCTGCCACCACTGTCCTCTGGGTCAGTGGCCCAAGATCAATGGCTGCAGCATGTACTAGAAGCAATAATTCTCACTTTGATAATCATTTCACTCTTGTTTACCTAATACTCACAGCATGTTAAAAACGGCAATGTGGAATTAACAAAAGGGAGAGAGAAAGAATTCCCCAAATCTCATGTCTGCTTTATGGCCTAAGACACAGCATTTCAGACTGGTTATTATCTCCTATACCACTCTTTTCTTAAATATTTTTCTTTACTACCCTTTTTCTGGCAGGGAAATTAAAAGGAGAGATCCAGCTCAAGTTTACCTCAAAAAAATCATTTCCTCTTACTTCTAGGAAGTTTTAGCCTGCCATGTAGACCCCACATATACCCACTTGGGTGTCTTTCTTTCCAATAGATATATTGTGATTTGAAATTTTTTTTAAAAAAACCTTTATTTTATTATGAAGATGTGTGATACAAGTCAGGATTCGGTACGTAAGTAATGTATGTGCAGGTGAAATTTGGGCCTCCAACTGGTCCTCACTTTCCCTGGTTTAGAACCAGGTACGCTTTGTATTGTTATGTGCCCCTTCTCCCTCTCCTGGCAGTGTCTTGCAACTGCCAATCCCTCACTCGTGCTATTGTGATTAATTTTCAGATTCCACTTATGAGTGAGAATATGTGGTATTTGGTTGTTTCTGTGATAGGTCGCTAAAAATGATTGTCTCCAACGTCATCCAATTTTCTCAGAATTCCATGATTTTGTCCTTCTTTATGACTGCATAATATTCTATCATATATACATACCATATTTTCTTTATACACTCTACTTTCGATAGGTAGTAGGATTGGTTCCATGTTTTTGCTATTGTGAATAGTGCAGCAATAAACATGCGTGTGCAGGTGTCTTTTTGTAGAACGATTTGTGTTCCTCCAAGTATATTCCCAGGAGGGGGATTGCTGGATCATATAGAAGGTCAATTTCTAGTTACTTTATATTCTGCCACACTATTTTCCATAGAGGTTGGACTAGTTTGTACTCCCACCAACAGTGTAGAACCGTCGCCTTTTCTCTGAACCTGTGCCAGCATCTATTGTTTCTTGATGTATTAATGATGGCCATCATTTTTATAGGCAAACTGTGCCCTCATCTCTCTACCACACCTTAACCATACCAATGAGGACCTAAAAGTGTCTCAGTCAACTCGTGTTTTATGATAGACATACCTAGGAATGAGTTCTGGCACATCTTAGGCTGAAATCAGCCTGACTGTACTCATGGGATAAAATGAATCTGCAGCAGCACAGATCAGGCTGGGTGAGGGCACCTCAATATGTTTTTCTGGCTGGCAATACCTGTACACTACTAGCTTCTACTGAAGGCTGTGAAAGTTTAGCAGGTCACATGGCAGAAAGAACTAATACAACTCCTTTGACAAAGTGAAGGAAACAGAAGTGAGGTGAAAAAAAGAAAGGAAATGACAGGTGTTTGGGGAACTGAAAGGAGATAACTTGTTGCTAAAGGGCAAGAGTTGGCCAGCTTCTGGTCCTACCTGTCCCTCAGTCCCACTTGTGTACCTTTTGTTTGTTGTAGTAGCTCTTCAGATTCTATAGCTTATTTGTCACTCGGCTGCCTGCACCACCACAGTCCACTGGCAGCCTTTGAACACAGTGGGGAAAGGTGAGTGAGAAGAATTCAGGAGTTCTGTACTCCTGCTATAGACTTGCAGTCCCCCTGTGCTTTGTGGGACTCCACTGGCTTACTCACAGCCATGCTCAGTAGCCCACATAGAGTGGTGCAGGAAAAAAGAAAGGCTTGAGCAGTGCCAGCTGCCATTTCTCAGGAACTCAACCCTTGTGGGTGGCATTGCTGCTTTCTAGCTGGCCTGAGAAGGGACAGGCCCCAAGGACAAACTACTCAGTTACATCCACTTCCTGGCTGGAGCAGGTTGTCTTGTGAACACCTAAGGCCCTAAAGTTGGCTGCACTTTGATATTCACAAAGCAAGTAGCCTGAGGCTAAGGCAAGTGCCAGGGCAGGACGCATTGCCATAGAAACCTCTCACCTCCTGTGTGAACTCTTCTGTGCTTGCCCTGCACAACGGCATGACTCCAGTGGCCTGGGACTTTTTCCTAATTCCTACTTGGGTAGCCAAGAGTGAACTCTTGTGGAGTGCTCAAGCTCCTTCCTCCTACTCCCCACACTCCCTTTGAATATTCAAAACAGAAACAGAACTTGGGTAATCCAAGCCCCAACCTCTGTCTAGGTTGACTGAGTACTTCCTTGGAGGAACACATGCCAAGAAGAAAACCCACAGTCACCATGGGAGCTGACTTTCTCCCATAAGTACTACCACCTGGCTGGAGGTCAGCAGTACAGTCCACACATTGAATACAATACCTCAGGTTTGGAGAAGGTCTGATCCTAAACTCCGGCTAACACCACTTCCCAAGTCACTCCAGTCACCCAGGATGCTATGAGCCAGTGCAGGTACCCAGCACAGGATTGCTACAGTTGGCAATCAAAAAACTCGCCACACCAAGGCTATATATAACCATTACAGTGCCTATGCCATCCCTCTGCAAACCTCAAAAAAGAAGAAATAGTCTGCCCAAATGAGAAGGAACCAGGCAAATAATTCTGACAATATGAAAAAAATAGAGTTTTCAAACACCCCCAAAAGACCACAACAATTCTTCAGCAACAAATCCTAACTAAAATGAAATTTTTGAAATTTCAGACATAGAATTCAAAAAGGTGATTGTAAAATTAATCAGTCAGGCAAAAATTGAAAATCAACATAAAGAAATAAAAAAAAAACTATTTAGGACATGAATGAAAAATTCTCCAAAGAGATAGCTACACACACACACACACACACACACACACACACACACACACACACACACAAGCTGAAATTCTGGAAATGAGAGAATCATTTAAGGATGTACAAAATGCAGTGGAAAGTTTTAACAGTAGACTAGAACAAGCAGAAGACAGAATCTCAGAACCCGAAGACAAGGCTTTTGAATGAACCCAATGACCACAATAAAAAACCAAAAAAACATGAGAATGGAACAAAGTCTCCAAGATTTGTGGTATTATATAAAATGTCCAAAGCTAAGAATTATAGCTTTGAGGGAGAAGAGAAAGCAACAGGTTTGGAAAACCTATTTGAAGGAATAATGGAGAAAAACCTCCCCAGCATTGCCAGAGATCTAAATATCCATATACAAGAAGCCCAAGAACCTTTAGAAGATTCACTGTAAAAAGGTCATTCCCAAAGGATATACTCATCCAGTTATGCAAAGTTCATGTGAAGGAAATAATTTTAAGAGCAGTGAAAAAATAAAAGCATCAGATAACTTAGGAAGGTAAACCTATCAGACTAACAGCATACTTCTCCGAAGAAACTCTACAAGCCAGAAGGGATTGGGGGCCATCTTCAATCTCCTCAAACAGATTAACAGTCAGTCAAGGGTTTTCTATCTCACAAAACTAAGCTTTATAAATGAAAGAGAAATGAAGACTTTCACAAACAAGCAAACACTGTTGAAATTTGTCACCACTAGACTGGCACTTCAAGAAATACTCAAAAGAGTTCTAAATACTAAAATACTGAAACAAAAGGTCAAAATACATCAGTAGAAAGACTCGGGAAATTTTAAAGCTCATAGAACTTATGGAACACCAACACAATAGAAAAAAAAATAAATAGATAAAGCAATCAAATAACAACCAGTATGATGAATGGAATAGTATCCTACATATCATTAGTAACTCTAAATGTAAACTGCTTTAATGTCCCACTAAAAAGATGTAGATTGGCAGAATGGATAAAAGGAACATGATCCAAGTATCTGTTGCCTTCAAGAGACCCACTTAACTCACAAAGACTCCTGTAGACTTAAGGTAAAGCAGTGGGGAAAAATATTCCATGAAAACAGAAATCAAAAATGAGCAGGAGTAGCCAATTCATACCAGATAAAACGGATTTTAAATTAACAACAGGAAAAAAAAGACAAAGATGGCTATTATATGATGATAAGGGGATCAATCCAGTGAGAAGACATAAAAATTTTAAATATATATTACCTAACACCAGAGCTCCTAGCTTTATAAAACAAATTCTATCAGACCTAAACAAAGACATAGACAGCAATACAGTAACAGTGGGAGAATCCAACACCTCACTGACAGCAATAGACAGATCATCAAGGCAGAAAGTAAACAAAGAAACATTGGAGTTGAACCAGATTCTAGAACAAATGGAACTAACGGACATGTACGAAACATTTAATGCCAAAACTGCAGAATATACATTTTTTTCATTAGCACATGGAACATTCACCAAGACAGACCATGTGATATACCACAAAACAAGTCTCAATAAATTTAAGAAAATTGAAATCATATCAAGCACCTTCTCAGAACACAGTGGAATAAAACTAGAAATTAACTCTAAGAAGAATTCATAAACCAAACAAAAACATGGAAGTTAAACAATCTGCTCCTGAATGATTCATGGGTTAACAGTGAAATCAAGATGGAAATTTAAAAAAAAAAAATGGAAAGCAAGGACACGATGACCAAGTAGGCTTTATCCCTAGAATGAAGTGCTGGTTCAACAACAGCAAGACCATAAATGTAATGAAATACATCAACAGATGTAAAAACAAAGACCACATGATTATAATAACTAGACGCGGAAAAAACTTTTGATAAAATCTAGCACCCTTTCTTGATAAAAACCTTTGAACACCTAGGCATAGATGGAACATACCTCAAAATGGTAAGAGCCATCTACGAGAAACCCACAGCCAGCATACTGCTAAACAGACAGAAATTGGAACCATTTCCTGTGAAAACTGGAGCAAGAAAAGAATGCCCACTCTCTCTCCTCCTGTTCAATATAGTATTGGAAGTTCTAGCTAGAGAAATCAGATAAAAGAAGGAAATCAGGGGTATCCAAATAGGAAAAGAGGAAGTAAAGTTATTCCTCTTTGCAGATGACATGATTCTATAATTCGAAAACCAAAGAGAATCTGTCAAACACCTCCTTGCACTGATAAAGGACTTTGCAAAGTCTCAGGGTACAAAATATATGTTCAAAATCCAGTTGCATTCCTATACACCAAGAATAAACAAACAGAAACCTAAATAAAAAGCACATTCTCATTCACAATAGTCATACACAAAAAAGAAATACCTTGGCATCTTCCTAACCAGAGAAGTGAAAGATCTTTACAGCAAAAACTACAAAACACTGCTCAAAGATATCAAAGATGACACAAACAAATGGAAAAATATTCCATGCTCATGGATTGGAAGAATTAACATTGTTAAGATGTACATCCTACTCAAGGCAATCTACAGATTTAATGCAATAACCATTAAATTACCAGCAGCATTCTTCTCAGACCTGGAAACAACAATACAGGAATTTATATGGAAACATAAACGGCCATGAATAGCCAAAACAATCCTCAGCAAAAGAAACAAAGCAGGAGGTATAATACCAACAGACTTTAAACTTTATTCTAAAGCTACCTGGATGAAACTTGAGTCTATAATACTGACTGACCTCTCACAGAAACAAAGATCCGAGTATCACATGTTCTCACTCATATAATGGACCTTGAACATCCAATGTAATACTATAAGAAAATGACTGC
>NW_007246520.1:232693-260591 GCF_000164805.1 Carlito syrichta
CCTGAATGAAATGTAATTGTACACCTAACCCTTAACTGTACCCCACAAAACCATAATAAAAAATATTGATTTAATAAAAAAAACAAAAAAACAAAAATCAAAACAGCCTAGTATTGATAAGAGAACAGGCATATAGACCAATGGAACAGGATAGAGATTCTGGAAGCAAAACCTCAATTTCTCAACCAACTAATCGTTGACAAAGCCTCCACCACCAACCACTGGGAGAGGAGAACCTATTCAGTAAATGGTGCTGGGAAAACTGGCTGACCACATGCAGAAAATTAAAACAAGACCCCTACCTATCACCATACACAAAAATCAACTCTAAATGAACCAAAGACCTAAACATAAAACCTCAAACTACAAGAATCTTAGAAAATGCAGGAGACACCCTTATGGAAATTTGAACTGGCAACCAATTCCTGATCAAAACCCCAAATACACATGCCATAAGAGATAAGATAGACAAGTGGGACCTCATCAAACTGACAAGTTTCTGCAAAGCCAAAGAAACCATCAAGAGAGCGGGGAGACAGCCCACAGATTGGGAAAAAATATTTGCCAACTGTATATCTGAAAAAGGCCTAACAACATCTAGGATCTACAAGGAACTGAAAAGTGCTGAAAAGAAAAAAACAAACAACCCCATTACAAAATGAGCAAAAGATATGAATAGACACTTCTCAAAAGAAGACATACAAACAGTCAGCAGACACATGTAAAAATGCTCAGCCTCACTAGTCATCAAAGAAATGCAAATTAAAACCCCACTGAGATATCACCTAACTGCAGTCAGGATGACCATCATCAATAACTCAAAAAACAACAGATATTGGAGAGGATGCAGGGAAAAGAGAACACTTCTACACTATTGGTGGGAGAGTAAACTAGTACAACCTCTGTGGAAAACAGTTTGGTGATTCCTAAAAGATCTACGAATTGATCTTCCATATGACCCCACAGTCCCCCTGCTGGAAATATACCCAGAGGAACTCAAATCACACTATGAAAAAGATACCTGCACACACATGTTTATTGCATCATTATTGAGAATAGCAAATATATGGAACCACCCGTGCTGCCCATTGAAAGAGGAGTGGATAAAAAAATGTGGTACATATACATGATGGAATATTATACAGCCATATAGAAGGACAAAATTATGAATTTCACAGCAATTTGGATGGACTTAGAGTCTATAATACTCAGTGATTTATCACAGAGACAAAGAACTGAGTACCACATGTTCTCACTCATAAGTGGACCTTGCACAATTATCATAATACTGTAAGAAAGGGATTGGCAGTAGTGAGAAACTGCCAGAGGAGGAGGGGTGGGATTGGCAGTCATGGGAAACTGCCAAGGGATGGGGGAGTACACCTTATCAATAAAGGTACCTGTATAATGAACATTTGTATACCTAGCCCTGAATTGTACCCCACATCTTTAAAATAAAAAATTTAAAAAAAGAAACCAATGACAACAATGAAACAAGATATCAAAACCTCTGGGACACATTCAAATCTGTGCTCAGAGGAAAATTAATAACACTTAAGGCCTATGTTAATAAGACTTGCATATCAACAACCTAACAGCACACCTCAAGGAACTAGAAAAACACAACAAACCATACCAAAAGCTAGCAGAAGAAAATAAATAATGAAGATCAGAGCCAAACTAAAAGGAATAGAAATTTTAAAAAAAATACAAAGGACCAATGAAACAAAAAGTTGGTTCTTTGGAAAGATAAACAAATTGATAGACCACTAGCAAGATTAATTAAGAAATGAAGAGAGGAGATTCAAATTAGCTCAATCAGAAATGAAATGGAGACATTATGACTGATATGATGGAAATTCAAAGGATCTTCTGCGACTTTATGAACACCTCTATGCAAATGAACTAGACAATCTAGAGGAGATGGATAAATTATTGGAATCATACAATCCTCCCACCTTGAATCAGAAAGAAATAGAAAACCCAAATAGACCAATAATGAGAGAGATTGGAATAGTAATTAGAAGTCTCCCAACAAAACAAAGTCCAGGACCTGATGGATTCACAGCTGAATTCTACCAGACCTTCAAAGAAGAACTGGTACCAATTTTACTGAGGCTATTTCACAAGAATTAAATGGAGGGAATCCTCCCTAACTCATTTTATAATGCCAGTATCACTCTGATACCAAAGCCAGGAAAAGATACAGCAAAAAATAAAACTACAGACCAATATTCCTTATGAATATAGACATGAAAGTTGTCAACAAAATATTAGCAAACCAAATTCAACAACACATCACAGAATGATTCACCATGACCAAGAGGGTTTTATCCCAGGGATGCAAAGGTCAATAAACAGACACAAGTCAATAAACATGATACACTATATAAACAGACTTAAAAACAAAAATCCTATAATTTCAATAGATGAAGAAAAATTATCCGACAAAATCCAGCATCCCTTCATGATTAAAACTCTCAACAAAGTAGCCATAGAAGGAACATTCCTCAAAATACTAAAAGCCATATATGATGAACCCACAGCAAATGTCATCCCAAACAGAGAAAAGTTGAATGCATTCTCCCTCAGAACTGGAACAAGGCAAGGATACCCACTTTCACCACCCTTATTCAACATAGTACTGGAAGTCCTATCCAGAGCAATCAGGCAAGAAAAAGAAATAAAGTGTATCCAAATTGGAAAATAAGAAATCAAATTATTTTTGTTTGCCAACAATATGATCCTATACCTAGAGAGCCCTAAAGACTCCTCCAAAAGACTCCTGGACTTCATAAATAAATTTGGTAGTTTCAAGGTACAAAACCAATACACACAAATCAGTAGCACTGCTATGCACCAATAGTGACCAAGCTGAGAATCAAATCAAGAACTCAATTCCATTTACAACAGCAGTCAAAAAGCTAAAATATCTAGGAATAAATGTTACCAAGAAAGTGGAAGACTCTACCAGGAGAACTACAAAACTCTGATGAAAGAAACTGTAGGGGACACAAACAAATGAAGAAACATCCCATGCTCATAGATTGGAAGAATTGACAGTCTTTAAATGACCATATTACTTCAATAATCTACAGATTAAAAGCAATCCCTATCAAATGACCCACATCATTTTTCACAGAATTTGAAAAACAATCCTAAAATTCACATGGTACCAGAAATAATAAACAAAAACCCCAAACAAAAACAAAAACAAAACAAAAACAATGCTGGAGGTGTCACATTACCTGACTTCAAATTATACTACAAGGCTATAGTTAACAAAACAGCATGGTACTAGTACAAGAGCAGACACATGGACCAATGGAACAGAATAGGGAATCTGGAAATAAACCCAAATACCTATAACCAACTGATCTTTGGCAAAGCCAACACAAACATACACTGGGGAAATGGCACCCTATTCAACAAATGGTGCTAGAAAAATTGGAAAGCTACATGCAGAAAAATAAAACTTGTTCCCCAACTCTCTCCATATATAAAAATTAACTAAAGATAGATTAAAAACTTAAATGTCAGACCTAAAACCATAAAAAACCTAGAAGTCCAGGTGTGGTGCTCATGCCTGTAATCCCAGCACTTTAGGAGGCAGAGGCAAAAGGATTGCCTGAGCCCAGGAGTTTGAGACCAGCCTGAGCAACTTAGTGAAACATCATCTCTACAATAAATCAAAAAATTAGACAGATGTTGTGGTGCATGCCTGTGGTTCCAACCACTTGGAAGGCTGAGGTGGAAGGGTCACCTGAGCCCATCAGGTTGAGGCTGTGGTAGCTGCCAGCAACCTACTGCACTCCAGCCTGGGTAACAGAGTGAGATTCTGACTAAAAAAAAAAAAGCTAGAAAAAACTCTTCTGGGCATCAGCCTGGGCAAAGAACTTATGGCTAAAAATCCCCAAAGCAAATGTAACTAAAACAAAAATAAACAAGTGGGACTTAATTAAACTAAAAAGTTTCTGCACAGCAAAAGAAATAATCAATAGAGCAAATAGGCAACCTCTAGAATGGGAGAAGATATTCACAAACTATACATCTAACAAAGGACTAATATCCAGAATCTACAAAGAACTCAAGCACATCATCAAGAAAAAAGCAAATGACTCCATTAAAAAGTGAGCAAACGACATGAACAGACATCTTTCAAAAGAAGATATACAAATGACCAACAAGCACATTAAAAAATGCTCAACATCAGCCATCATCAGAGAAATGCAAATTAAAACCATAATGAGGTACCACTTTACACCAGTCAGAATGGCCACTATTAAAAAATAAAAAAACAATAGATGCTGGCATGGATGCGTACAAAAGGGAATGCTTATACACTGTTGGTGGGAGTGTATATTAGTACAACCTCTAAGGAAAGTGGTATGGAGATTTCTCAAGCAACTAAAAGTAGATCTTCCATTTCATCCAGCAACTTTACTGCTGGGTATCTACCCAAAAGAACAGAGGTCGTTATATGAAAAAGACACTTGCCACCCACATGTTCATTGCAGCACAATTCATTATAGCAAATATGTGGAATCAACCTAAAATGCCCATCAACCAATCAGTGGATAATGAAAATATGGTATATATACACTATGGAATACTACTGAGCTATCAAAAAGAACAAAATAATATCTTTTGCAACAATTTGGATGGAATTGGAGAACATCATCTTAAGTGAACTAATTCAGGAACAGAAAACGAAACACCACATGTTCTCACTTATAAGTGGGAGCTAAACTAAAGATACACAAAGATATTGGAGACTTAGAAGGAGGAGGCAGGGAAGGGGAGGAGAGACCTATCAGGTACAATGTGCACAGGTGGGGGTGGTGGGTACACTTAAAGCCAAGATCCAAAACTCTTTGAACACCCCCAAAGCTATTGAAATGAAAAACAAAACAAAACAATATTGACTCTCCCCAAAAGAAAGTTGGAGTGCAATTTCTGTCTGGGGGCAAAAGTCAGCTGACTCCTGATTCATATTCACCTATTTTCTTTCTTTCTTTCTTTTTTAAAATTTATTTATTTTAATTTTTTTAATTTTAAAGATGTAGGGTAAAATTCAGGGTTAGATATACAAATGTTCATTATGCAGGTACCCTTGTTGATGAGGTGTGCCCCCCCTTCCCCAGGCAGATTTCCACTACTGCCAATCCCACTTCCCCGCCCTCCTCCTGGCAGTTTCCCACTACTGTCAATCATTCTCTTATAGTATTACAATAATTGTTCAAGGTCCACTTATGAGTGAGAACATGTATTCACCTATTTTCTCATTATTTTAAGGCATTTCATTTGTCCACAGCTTTTGTTAGACTTCCCTATAAGAGTTGGCCACCAAAGGACCTCAAGTTCTTGAACTGAGAATGGTGAGATGGAGTTTCTCTAAAACCTCTGTAAATCACTAGCAGAATGAAAATGAACATTACACAATTGGACAATAAAGGGAAAAATAAAGAGAGGGAGATCAGTGGTAGAAAGATAAAAGCTAGAAGAGAGGTGTTGAATAAAAGGTGCTGGCACCTGAACCACCTTCCACCTGTATTCAATTTTGTGATACGTGTACTGTTTTCCTTCACAAATTGCTCCTTTCTTTTGTGAGAAACCATAGTTTACAGGGATTTAAAACAGAGGCTTGATTTTTTTCCCCCCACAGACTTAGCAAAGACACTGACAGGACAGAGGTGACTATGAAACATTTAGCAAGCATGACAGTATATGTTAAAATGGAGTACAAAAGGGAGACTGATGATCACAGTTATTTTAGTATTGAGGATGTCAACACAGGACAGGAGGTACCTGATTCCTGGAATTTCTTTTTTAATATCCCCAAATATTAAGAGAATATAAATTTTTATATTATCTTGTTAAATATTTTTCATCAAGCATGGCACCCACAGAAGTCATGATGGTACAGTTGAGCTGTGAATCCTTGAAACCAATCTAAAAATAATACAGACAAGAGCACAGACAACAGAGTATATGAGGAAGGCAACACAATAGCTATGATGGAAGGAACATAAAGGACGACAGAAGTTAAGAGAAATAGTCTGGCACCAAGACAAAGATTGATTGACTCGTGGGTCACACTTTCTTGTTATTCAATTATTTTAGGAAATTTCACTTGTCAATAATCCTTGCTAAGCTTCTCTGTTTCATGTAATGACTTTAGACTTTCAGTTGGAAACGCTTTTAAATCTTTGAAAAAGTACTAATATTGTGATTTTTAAAAAAACATCCATATGGGAAAAGGAAAAAATAAAATTGGGAAAATCATAGAAAGAAATAAGACATTTACAAGAGAATTGCCAACTAAGAGGCAGGAATTGGCTGGTTCATAGTTTACCTGTTTTCATTCTAACATATTTCAAACATGTTGCCTTTATACCACATAATGCTAGATTCAACTGGTGATATGTGCAAATAAAAGCTCCAATTTACAAGAGTGATTTTGGTTTCTGGAGAGCTTCAGCAAAGAAAGTCATATAACAGAGATGGCCAAGAAATATCTGTAAGGGAAGAGAGTGAATGAAAAGAACAGGGAAGTGAAAGAAGAGGGATATTAGGAGACAAACGTTGTAAAAAAAGGCAGGAGTTAGTTGGCACCTGATGCTGTTTTCTTCCTGTAATAACATTTGAAGGCATTTCACTTGTTCATAACCTCTTCTTCAGTTTTACTTCGTGAACTGATCATTTGCAGACAAAAAGGTAAGAATATTTCACCCAACCACACTGACCCATCTACATAAATAACAACAGGAATTGCCAGCAAATATATGGAAAATAAAAGGGAAAAAAAACTCAGAACATTGGAAGAAATAAGGAAGTTAGGAGAGAAGGATTTACTAATGGGCAGGAGTTGGCTGACTCCTGGTTCACTGATTTTCCTTCTAATATGGTTCAAATGGTGTTGTATTTTCTATCATATATTTCTTCTTTCTATTTTGATATGTGTGAACACAGTCCACAGATACAGAAAGCTGAGATGAGATTCTTTTGATAACTTTAGCAAAGATACAAATATAGAGAGTATCCTACCAAATACCCAGGTTGTAAGAGGGTAAGTAAGAAAGGGGCAGGTTGTGCCAAGAAGGAATACTAGGAGTCCATTTTTTCCCCTAAATAGTAGGAGTTGTCTGTCTCTTAGTTCACTTGCTTCTCTTCTTGTATTTTAAAATATTTTGTTTTTTTGTCACATATTTCTAGACTGGATGGTTGACATGAACAAATGGGGCATGCAAGGTACAAGAGAGTGAGACTAGATCCTTCAGACAATTTCAATAAAGACATTAATGTAGCAGAGCTAAGAAATACATATTCAGGATGTAAGATGGAGACTGAATGAAGGGGGCAGTAATATGCTAGGAATGGTGTATTAGGAGACCATTTTTCTATAATGGTCAAGAGATAGCAGGCTCTTTATCCTGCTTTACCTCCTATCACAACATTTTAAGGCATTTCATGTATTCACAAACTGTTGCTAGTTTTCATTTCTTGATCTGACCACTTTCAGACCCAGAGGTGGGAATACTTGGCCAAGCTTACCGAAGTCTTTATAAATAAAATAGCACAACAGAAATGACCACAGACCATGTGGAAGGTGAACGGTAAAAACAGATGTGCAAATGTTATTGGTATAAAGAAGAAAGTTAGGAAATAAGTGCTCACTAAGGTTGAGAGTTGGCTGATTCCTAGGTTGCCAGCATTACTTCTAACATGGCCCAAAGCACAGCACTTTTTCATCACATATTGCTAGATTCTATAGGTGTATGTGCAAACACAGTCTGCAGGTACAGAAAACTGAGACTAGATTCTTTGGACAACTTCAGTGAAGAAACAATATTACAGAGTTTACCAACAAACATCTAGAATTTAAGAGGATTTTAAAAATGGCCAGGATTGTGGTAAGAAGTGGAATAATGGGAGATCAATTTTTAATAATGAGCTGGAGTTTGCTGGCACTTGTCCTGCTTTTCTTCCTATCACATCATTTAAAGGCATTTTTCTTGTTCATAAACTTTTCCTAGGTCTTATTTTTCTTGATCACCTACAGAGATTCAGGTGGGAATATTTTCCTAAGGCCCACTGGAATCTCTATAAATAAAATAATGCAACAGAAGTGACCACCCAAAACCTGGCAGACAGAAAAAAAAAAAAACCTGAATATTTGAAGGTTATTGACAAAATGAAGGAAGATTTGCTGACTATTGGGCAAGAGTACTGGTTTCCTAAAACTCTGATAAAAATCAGATGAAGCAGAGTTAGGCTTTCAATACCCACACCCAAGAGGTATAGGAGGAAAGAGATGGGGTTGCAAAGTGTAGGGAGCAGTAGAGAAAGGTGTATATCCTACCTGTCTGCCTACTAGCTGTCAATTATTCTCTGTAGCCAGCTACCTCAGACTCTGCCTCTAAAGGTGCCTCTTACTGGTTGTCTTTATTATGTGACCTTTTCCAGAAAATTCCATCCTTACTCCTTCTCTCTGACAGGAAAACCCACTGGTGGGACATTGCTCCCTTAATCAATTAATTCTGACCTGTCCCATGAGGCATCATCCTGTCAGATACACTCCAACTACTCCACTCAGGCTTCTTTCTGCCTCACAGTCCAGCCTCCTTTCTATACTCCATCCTCTCCCACCCTTGTACAATGAATGCTGCTGTGGAGTAGAAGTATCATTGTGACCAGACAACAATACATATGAACACAGACTTTTTAAAATCAGAAAATCCATGTATTTCGAAAAAATGTATAAGTTTGATTACAGGTTTAAATACATGATAAGTAAGTTTACAAGATTTTACTTTTTAACTCGTGTCCTTGGCTCAAAATTAACACTCGGTTTCAAGTTCTTAAGTCTTTTTACTTTGTTCTGACTTTTGTTTTAGGATCTAAATGCTTGACTTAAGAACCACTTCCAATGGCACAAAACACCCACATCCTTTTATTTGATTACAGGTTTAAATACATGATAAGTAAGATTACAAGATTTTACTTTTTAACTCATGTCCTTGGCTCAAAATTAACACTTGGTTTCAAGTTCTTAAGTCCTTTTACTTTGTTCTGACTTTTGTTTTAGGGTCTAAATGCTTGACCCAAGAACCTCTTCCAATGGCAACTGCTCAAAAAAGGACAGAACACCCACATCCTTTTATTTAATACATGAATTTTTAGTAAGTTAGACCTCAAAGGAAATTTCTATGCTATTAATTCTATTTCCTCACTGAACATCACCTGCTATTAAAAATCATATATATATTTTTTGAGTTGGAGTCTCACTCTGTCGCCCAGACTGGAGTGCAGTGGCCGCTCCCGGCCACTGCAGCCTCGACCTGCTGGGCTCCGGCGATCCTTCCGCCTCAGCCTTCTGAGTAGCCAGAATTACAGGCGCGCACTACCACGCCCGGCTAATTTTTTGCTTTATTGTAGAGATGAGGTCTTGCCTGCCCAGGCGGGTCTCGAGCCCGCGGGCTCAGGCAATCTACTCACCTCAGCCTCCCAAAGGCACGGGATTACAGGCTGAGCCATTGAGCCCGGTAAAAAATCATATATTTTTAAATAACATTTTTTTAACAAAGGCAAAATGTGTTTCAGTAGTTGTAGTTGATATTTTTGTGAGAAACAATGACTCCTTTTGTTTAAGCGGGTTATTGTTTTACAGCAACTGATTTATTTCTTTGCTGAATCTTTAGTAGTTCATTTTCTGCTTGAAAATCAGTTTCTTCTGCCATATCCCATCTACCCAAAGACATTAGATTTTCTTCTTCTTTTTTCTTTGTTTTTTTTCCCCCACTTTTAATTTTGAGTGTTTGACTATGGGAGTAGTTATGATTTCACATATAAGTGGGATCTGAGAATGCACTTTTCCAAGAGGACAAAATGTGCCACACAAGTACCTCATCCAATAAACTTGTTATATTTTGAGGCTTCAGAGTCTACAAAACAAACTAATTTCTTGTTTTATTTGAACATTTCTCAACTTATATTCACTTTGAATGAGACACCAATGACTCTTCAAATAGACCCTTTCATATACTCCAGAACTCCCTTCTCTAACTGCCTGCTGACAAGTAGCTATCATATTCCATGTGCATCTTAAAAAGAATGTGTCCCAAATCAAAGCAATTACATTCCCTCAAAGTCTCTTCTTTCTGTATTCTTTCTTTTAATTAGACACTTTAGACCTATTTGAGTGTGAGGGCCAAGGACCTAACTCAATAGGTGACTTTGAAGTACAAGTGGTTTTGAGAACCACTGTCCCACCTTCCCAGTTGGTGCTCTGACTTCAGGGTTTTGCCTGTCCGGTTTATTCTTCACATAATACATTTACATTCTTAGCAGAGCATAAGACTCCTTTCTTCAAATCATTGCAAGGACTCCCTACTTTCTACATATAATTAACAGCTGAATATCTTAACTTGGCCTTCAAGGGTTTTCATTATCTGTTATCTTCTGCTCCCCTGGCCTCGTGTACACCATTTCCTTCAGTAGAACTCATGCTCTAACCACATCATACACTCTTTAACCTTGGTATCTTTGTCTGTTTTCTTTGCTTAGAATGGGCCCCTACTTCATCACTTACAGCTCTAGGTGCCTCTGTTGAAATTTTATTCTTCAACAATGATTTTTTTCTGTCTTTCTTATTAATATTATTTTTGATTGAAAAATCATATTGTATAAATTTATGGGTACAATGTGATGTTCTGATTTATGTATATAGTGTGAAATGATTAGATCAAGCTAATTGACATAACTGTCACCTCACTTACCTATCATATTTTATGGTGAGACATTTGGAATTTACACTTTTAGTTAGTTTGAAATATACAATACGTTATTGCACCCTGCAGTGCAATAGATCTAAAAATCTGTTCCTCCTGCCTATCTGAAACTTTGTACCCTTTGATCAACAACTCCTCCTTTCCTCCCTCCCCACCAACCTGCCTCTGTACCATCATTCAACTTCACTTCTATGAGTTAAACTTTTTTAGATTCCACATATAAGTGAGATCATACAATATTGGTCTTTTTGTGCTTGTCTTATTTCACTTAGCATAATGTTCTCCAGATTCATCCATATTGTCACAAATGGCAGGATTTTCCCCACTTTAAAGACTGAATTGGCTTTCATTGTGTACATATGCTATGTTTTCTTTTCTTTTTTTTTTGAGTTGGAGTCTCACTCTGTCGCCCAGACTGGAGTGCAGTGGCCACTTCCGGCCACCGCAGCCTTGACCTGCTGGGCTCCAGCAATCCTTCTGCCTCAGCCTTCCAAGTAGCCAGAATTACAGGCATGCGCTACCACGCCCGGCTGATTTTTTGATTTTTTATTGTAGAGATGAGGTCTCACTGCCCAGGCGGGTCTCGAACCCACGGGCTCAGGCAGTCCACTCACCTCAGCCTCCCAAAGGCACGGGATTACAGCCTGAGCCACCGAGCCCGGCTGCATATGCTATGTTTTCTTTATCCATTTATCTGTTGCGGAATCTTAGGTTGATTTCATATCTTGGCTATTGTGAATAATGCTGCAATAAACACGGGAGTGCAGATATCCCTTTGACATATTGATTTCATTTTCTTTGGCTATATATTCAGAAGTGGAATTATTGGATCATTTGGTATTTCTATTTTCAGTTTTGAGGAATCTCCATACTGTTTTCCATAATGGGAGTACTAATTTATATTCTAATAATGTACAAGAGTTCTTCTTTTTCAACATTCTTGCCAATGTTTTCAATTAGTAAAATTAATGACTAAGAAATATCTATACCAAATTTGTCTCTGTATTCTTTGTCAGGACACCCTCGTAAGAGGGCCAATTGTGCTCCTTTTCCCCCAAAATTATTACATAGGCTTTTGTACATTTTGATGACTGCTTATAGTCTTCTATCTTCTATATTATTGCATACCTTTCCATGCCTTTTGCGCAATAAGTATATGTGGATACTCTGCAACGTCATTACTAAGTGACTCTAAGGTCCAAAATTCCCCACTGTGCTATGGAGTTTCTGTTAAGCTCATTTTATTATTCCAAAGAGATTTTGATAATAAAAAATGAGGATTAGACACTCAATGACTTTTTTGTGTTCTTGAACTAAAATTATCAAATTCTAGTGCTGCTTGCATTTCACCAGTTCTGTTTGGTTGAAATTCATGATTTTGTTGGCTAATTGCCATGGTGGTATCCTTTCTCTTGGTTGGTTCAGTAAACTTTGTGTGCAAAGAGAAGAGATTAAAAGACATGAGAGAAGACAGAGACAGATTGAAAACAATCCTACTGCTCACAGATAAGGTGAATTTAAACTCCGCTTTCTCATTTTCTATGTTCCAAGTATCTGTAACACTTGACGATTTGCCTCTGTGCAATAATGGCGATATTTGTTGAAAATATTGGTATAGTCTTCAGAGTGGCTTCTCTGAGAGGTAAATGACTTATTTGGATATGTAGGTTCTACTGTATTTCATAAATGCATCATTTCTCCATTGCATCACAAATGTCTGACCCAGTACCCTGTTGCCCACATCTGAATGCAACTGTATAAAACCAACCATGACCTTTGTGCCTAAGCAGTTCATAAAGGGCCTTGTAAGTTACACTTCAGGGCCACCCTTTATACAGATGAACTGGTATCACAACTGACATTCAAACATAAGCTGTCCCTAATTTGAGAAAAGCCAGACAATTCAGTCTTCCAAAGATCCAAATGACTTTGGTATTATCGCATCTCCCCTGATTTTTGTATACTGTGATCCACTTTCCTTTCAGTATTATGGACAGCTGAGAGTTGGAAATAAATATATTCAAGGCTTACTTTTATCTCATTTATTTTCAAGATATTATATGGAGATTTCCTTTATAGAGTACTATTCTCAGGGCACATTTTATACAGATAAGTAAACAGAAGTTGGGTGACTTTCATTGAGTTAATGATAGATTATGGGTGAGAAATGGAAAAGGTGGCTTGCCTACAGAAAAGATAAAAGCAGTAGAATGATGGTTGGAAGGCTGCCAAGGACAACTGTCTATCTTTCAGTTTGGATGAAGACTGGCTCTGCCTTTAGTGCCATTTGAATTGTTCATCTGGGTGATGTTTCAATAGAGCAATGCATAGTAATTGTGGCAACTCAAGTTATCAGGTTGTTAATGAGAGACACAAGTCTTTTTCTAGAAAGCAGTTCCATCCTCCTGGGAGGGTACAATGTGTAGAGCTAAAGGTTATAGCATATAAATTATTACTTAATTATAGGTTGCTTGCATTGTCCACGCACCAATCCAATCAACAAACCTAGTTTGGAACTAAGTGCTAGCTGTTGGTATAATGGTGAGCCATTTCAAATTTGGTCCCTGCTCTCATGGCACTTCAGTTCAGTGGGAGTTATTTGTATGAATACACAAATAATTACAACTCGGCATAAGTGTTATTAGTGGGGAAATAGCCACTGATCTGTTTTTTACTAATGGATTTGCTGAGGTATAGTTTATATACCATAAAACTGATCTTTTTCGAAGCATAAATCAGATCATGTCCCTTCCTTGTTTGAAATTCTTCAATGGGCTTTCTGTTGCTGTTGAAAAAAGCTAAAACTCTTTTACCTGGCCTAATAAAATCTTATATAATCTGTCCTGTCACTCATTCTGCTCTAGCCAAAATTGTCTTTTGACAGCTCAGAGAAGGTATCAGGCTCTTCTTTGCCTCAGGATCTTGGCATGTTCTGTTTCCTGTGCATATTCTCCCTATTTTGTCATGTAGCTGAATCTTTCTCCTCCTTCAGACCATTGTTTCAAAGTCACCTTTTCAGAAAGGCCTTCTCTAGCCACACTATGCAGAGTATGGACTTCTACCCCCTGCCTTCTCTTCTTTCCGTTTTAGTACCTGGTCTGTCTCCATGGCAATTTTCATAAGCTGTGCAAGTCTGGTCTGTTCAATATGACTATAAGGTTCTTAATGACACTACCCTCTGTTCTTCTTGCAGTGGAGTGAACAAGGTATTAGGCACACAGTGGTATAGAAAAAAAACTTACTATAAAGACCTTTATTGCAGTACTACTCAAAATGTGTGCAGACTGGGGCTGGTTTGCTGTTTGTTACCAGTCTGAGATGATACAAGGAAAAAAAAATTGAGAGTAAGCTCTTATCAACCTTTATATTAATTTGACAGGGTAATAATTTGGGTGTTGAATGTCATATGAAAAATATTGGACTTATATTTTACATATCTTGTTTATTTCATTTTTTCGTAATTTCTTTTTGTTGCATTTTTACTGGTCCATGAAAATTTTGGAGGAATAAAACTGGTCCTTTTTGACAAATAGTTTAGGAAGTACTGTTTAGGACATAATCTGAGAGCCTCGGGGAGAAGATAGAATTCTTTCAATTCATCTTGTTAGAACATTGGATAGGGAGTGATCTTTTTTTTTGCTAATTTCTGGCAAGACAGCGAGAGACTGGGAGAGAGAGAAAGAGAAAGGGGGCGGGGGGAGAAAATGCGATGCTCGACTATAATAGAGGTATTTCGGGCGAGGGAGAATAAGAGTCTCAAAGTTGACTACTTTAAGTTGACAAGTGCCTGCAGCTTTCTAAATGCACAGTAGGAAGCTGGACCCCAGCCCAGTCCCCGCTCCTCATTTCCTTGGTGTTCTGCTATGTCCTATCTCCGTTTAAAGAGGAAGGTGAATCCTGTGCTACCAGAGAGGTTGTGTATCCGGGGAGGTGACTGGGTTCCTTGGCATTTGGGACCAGTGAGAGCTTTTCCCTCCAAGACCTCCTCCCTTGCCTACAAAACCAGGATCCAGCCCAATGAGCTCTGTGTTTACATGCCATCTGCTGAAGTATCAGTGATCACAACACGTGGCTTTGAACATTTGAATTTTTTATTTAGAACATTAAAAATGGCAGAACAAAGGAAGAGAAAGTAGAGAACAGAACAAGAAGACCTGGAAGGGGAAAGGAGCAGAAGGGAATAGTTGTTATTGGCAAGCAAAACAGCATGACTCAATTTCATTCAAAGTTGTTTTCTCTCCAAACAAAGCAGGCCCTTCTTTCTCTGTTTCAGGTACATTTTGAGATCTGGTATGCCCCAGAGTTCACTTCTTCAAGCTTAGGTTGCTCCTTGATGCCTTTTTAGGTTCAATTTTTATCAGTAATGCTTTTGTTTTAGAAACATTTTGGAAATATCAGATGTCATCGAGTACCCCATCATTATTTTCTGGCACACTAATAATGTAAATGTGGTGGATGGAGAGGGAAAGAGAAAAGAGAGAGTAAGAAAAAAGGGGGGGAATGAAAAGTGTGTGTGTGTGTGTGTGTGTGTGTGTGTGTGTGTCAGAGAGAGAGAGAGAGAAGAGGACAGGTGGTAGAACAGAAGGGAGTAATGGTGCTGTAATTGATGTCTGTTAAGATACAGTTCATATTAGCCTTTTGGGCAGGTTTCAAACCCAGATTCACAAAGGTGTCCTTGCTTGTTTGTTCAGCTCTTTTATTTCTGATCACTTCACCCTCGCAAATTTATAGCATGTGCTTTATTCATTTACAATTTTGTTTTCAAATGCTCTTATGTGACCTTTGTGGGGCTGGCCTTGTGTTTCACTGAGATGCTTGGGTGGGTAAAGTGGAAAGAACAAGATATTGTATCAAGACTTTTTTTTTTTTGAGTTGAAGTCTCACTCTGTCGCCCGGACTGGAGTGCAGTGGCCACTCCTGGCCACTGCAGCCTCGACCTGCTAGGCTCCGGCGATCCTTCCGCCTCAGCCTTCCGAGTAGCCGGAATTACAGGCGTGCGCTAACCACGCCCGGCTGATTTTTTGACTTTAACTAATCTGGACATCTACCTTGGCGTAGCTATGGGTTAGCTATGAGATGTTGGATAAGTTCTGTATCTTTTCTGAGCCCATTTCCTGACTGTAAAAGGCTTGGGGAGGTGAGTCGACAAGAAATCTCTCCTCACAGGGGTTCTGACACAATTAAATAAGAAGTCTAAAGAAAACAGCTAGTACATCAGGGAGGAGTCTAAAATACATTAACTTCTTTCTCTTTTTTTTCCCCTAGTACAATGACCTGTTTGGTTGCCTGTTCTGCAGCCCTTTACTGCTGACAGCAGACATTACATAACTTCTTCCACTTGCAGGGTCAACAACTGTCCCCAGCTTTGGGACCAGTATTGACATAGGCAGGGAAACTGTCCGGTCTTCTAAGGAAGTGATTAACTAGTGCAGTATTGGATGGACTCTGCTATGGCTCACATTCTCTTCTGGGCATCTCAATTGCTTGTGGGTTTGTTTTTTTTTTTTTTGGTCTTTTTTTTGGGATACTGAACATCTGTTGGTGGACCTTCTCAACATAGATCCAATGCATCTTATATTATCTGTTTGATTGCTTTCTTTAATCCTTCAGATATTCAGATCTGTTTAGAACTTGGCTAATAGTACTTATACCAGTCTTGGCTTTTGTCTACCTGAACTGATTTTATAGCTTTGGTCTGCCTTATTACTTTACATTCCCAAGGATAACAGGGCTCTAGTTTTGCTCCCCTGTTTTATATCCTCAGCATTCACCCAGCTGTTGTGTCTACACCCTAACTCCTGGCCTACTCTGGTCCAATCTGACCTCTGAGAGATAAAAAATGTAGAGCTTGAAGTAACCTTGGAGTGTTTTCCATATTTTAATTGTTAATATATCATCTTTATAGTTTTTTTGCCATATAGGTGAACCCTCTGGATTATTATTTACTTGATATTTTTGTTTACATTGACTGAAGTTTTTTTTTTAACTTAAATATCTACTTTAGCTTCAGTCTAAAGAATGGTATCTATAAAATTACAGAATTGGTGGGACAGTTATCTTTTTCTAATACATATTTAATATACATTCATAACTAAGGCAAAAAAAGAAATTTTGTCATGTACTATCTAAAATCATCTCATGTACAAATAACACACTTTGGGAAGTAGTGATCTGGTTATCTCTTCATTTTAAATATTAATAAACAGGTTCATAGAGGTTTGGTTTACCATATGGCTAGTTAGATGAATTATTGGGATTCAGATTTGTTTTTTGTTTTTTTTTTTGAGTTGAAGTCTCACTCTGTCACCCAGACTGGAGTGCAGTGGCCGCTCCCGGCCACCGCAGCCTCGATCTGCTGGGCTCTGGCGATCCTTCTGCCTCAGCCTTCCAAGTAGCTGGAACTACAGGCACGCGCTACCACAGCCGGCTAATTTTTTGATTTATTGTAAAGATGAGGTCTCACCAAGTTGCCCAGGCGGGTCTCGAACCCACAGGCTCAGGCAATCCACTCACCTCAGCCTCCCAAGGCATGGGATTACAGGCTGAGCCACCGAGCCCGGCTGGAATTCAGATTTGTATCTTACCATTTAGTCTTGTGCTTTTTTCCCCTCCCACTATACCATACTGTCTCTTTCTTTTTTATTTTTTGGGTGAGAAGGCAGGAGTTTATTAAGACAGAAGAGCTCCCAAGCGGGACGGGGCCCGGAACAGGGTTGCCCACACTGCCTCTTTCATTTGCATCTTTTCTTAATCTTACTCTAGGGTTCTGCACAACGGACTAAGCTATAGTTGCTGACATATATGAAAAAAATTACATTATGATACATAACATGCCTGGCAATGCAGTGTTGAGGATCTGGATCTGGGACCTTACCAAGAGACAGAGAGGGTACTTGAAACATTGTATACATGCTGGTTACTTCTGGGAGTAGAGTAGACAAACAGCACCACCTTAGAGAGAGCCCTGGAAGAGAAAACAATAATTAATTATGGAACAACCCCTAAAAAGGAATGACATCACCAATGATACAGAATTTGTAACAGACTTACTTGTTTTATTGGGAAGTCCGCTTCTAGCCTGACCAGATCACATCTTTGGGTTGTGTTCCTGGTGGAATTTTTTGGTTCTTCCAGGGATTTCAACAAGTTAGAGTTTTCTGAAGCTCATTGTCCTCTCTGAAATGTACACCTTGCCCTGTGAAAGGCCTTTGTTAAAGCATTCATGGAATATCCCAGTCTTCTCGCTTCAGAGTTGCTACCAGGAAATGTTCATGTAAAAGCACCAAGAAGTCTTTGCTGGATATACAGAACCCAGTTTCAAAGGGAACTCCAGAAATGATTCTAGGAAACTTAGTTAAGAAGTTTAAGTATTCTTGACTTCGCATTTGTAGAAGCAGTGAGTCTGTGCTGTAATATCAAGACTCAAGAGTGAACTTTGCTCTCCTGTATATATATCTCCATCTTCAGCTTTCATTCAGATGGCTCATCTTGAAAGGAAACATCTTCTTAGCTACACTTCCCCTTCTCTTGACCACCCAAATTACTTCTAAATAGTTTTATTGGAGGGTGTGTGTGTGTGTGTGTGTGTGTGTGTGTGTGTGTGTGTGTGTTAGAGGTATTTGAGGTATTTTTATCTGCTTAAAAATCTGGAAACCATGGTAGGGATAATCTGCCTCATTATTATTGGAGATGACCAGTAGTGTCTAACTCTATTGCCCAAATGCAATTTGATATAGAGTGCAGGGACATAGCATTTAAATGACTGAGTTCAAATGTAAAGATGGTCACTAGAAGAAGAGAAGGGGTGGCAGGTCAGAGTATGGTAAATAAATTCATGTTTCCATTACTCAGACTGACACAATACCATACATTACTTTCTTTTGAAAGAACAGACTTTACTTGTCTTGCAGTAAACATTCCCCCAATGTCTCATAATTCTGAGTTATGTGATCAGGATTAAGTTTATCATCCTTTTCCCCAACTTTGTCCCAGTGATTCTCTCTTGCAGATTTATCACGCCACAGGTATTCATTTCTGTCAGGTCTGGATCTCAAAGTTGAAACCAAAGTTCATCTGAAGGCTTTGTCAGTAGGAATAGGGAGGCTCAGTTGGAATTCCAGTTGCAATTCTAGAATGGGAAAGGTCATAACAGATCTTCTGGTCATCTTAGGCCAACTGAAACAGTCATTTATGTGCACAACTGAGATCTTCCTTTAAGACAGAACCTGCCTCAAGGAGTTAAGTTAGGTGATAGTCTCCAGCTTTGGGTGCCTTCAGATGTGCCTCAGCTTTCAAGAGGAAGGTGTGTGCTTTCTGGGCAGATGCCAGCCAATAAATAAGCAAAGTGTGGATGCAATGCCTTGCCATTTTGGAAAAGCATAAATCTCTCCTATGAATTGTCTCTGAACTGGAGCTCCCAGGTGTGTTGGCCGAAGCCCTTCCTATCAAAATTCCTTCCTTTCCCCCTTCTTCACCTGTATAGACCTGTATTGTAGTCTGAAGTTCTTCTTACCTACTTGTGTCCCTCTCCTGTTTGTATTTAACAGATATTACTCCCAATAAATATCGTGCATTTCTAATTATGTCTTAGTGTGAGCTTCTAAAGGACTCACCCAATACATTAGTGACTGCCTCTCTCACTTCCATCTGAGTGTGACAGTAAGCAAACTGAGGTCCACAGAGGTGAAGTGACTTACCCAACATCCCTTACTTTGCTAGTAGCAAAGTCATTATGACAACACCAACTTTCTGATCCAAAGGTTCTTTCCCAAACTTCAGTTCTCCATGTACAACCACAAATGAAAAAATCAGATTTTGCTATATCACTTTATCTCCCATACTACTCTTTACTTGAATATTAAAAAATTCATTTTACTTTTGTTAAATCTCTACTTTAGCCCTGTTTGAAGTAATAATATCTAAAATTTAAATTTTGATGTGCTAGTTTTGTATTTTTCTCATATATATAAAAGACTAAAATTTTTAAAAGTTTGTGTGTGTACTTCCTAAAGTCACCTCATATGCTATTTGTGATGAGTGAATTTTGCATTTTTAAACAGTGTACTATATACCTTACTGCTTTCTAGGATGTATAAAGCAGAAGAGAAGGAAAAATGTAAGAGATGAAGGAAGAAAAAGAAGGAAGGAAGGAAAAAGGAAAAAGAACAAAATATCTATTGATGGGAAGGTAATAATAAAAAGTCATCAATGGCTGTCTTAGGTGCTTTGTTGTGACATCCATGTTTCCTGCCAAGTCACAGTCTAACATCCATTAAGTAAAAAAAACCCAAAAAACCATTACATATTGGTTGTCTACAAACTAAATTGAAAATATATTAATGTAGTGGAAATCTGCCGGGGGAAGGGGGCACACCTCACCAATAATGAACATTTGTATATCAAACCCTGAATTGTACCCCACATCTTTAAAATAAAAACTTTATGAAAAAAGAAAATATATGAATGTAAATTAAGAATCAAGATTTCATCTTCTAAAAGAGTTGATTCATTTATCCTCAAAATGGACTGAAGTGCTCCACTTTGAGAAAATTATTGGAGAAGAGGCACACTACATTTGAAAGCAGTAACTCTAATCTTCATCTTATAATGTTTTTGATTGAAAGTAGTAACTCTAATGTTCATCTTATAATGTGTCTGAATGCACATACTTCCTAAGAAAGAGATTTAAGTAACATCTTTCTTATTTAAAAAATTCATTATTCAAATAACATATTTTCTTTGAATTAATACATCTAAGAATATAATTGCAATAATCTTTCATCTTTGTTGCTTTTCTTTTGGTTTCAAATCTTTATAATGATCAAGATTCTGTTGTGTTAATGAAACAAAAATGGGGTTTGAACTCATGTTATATAATAATTTAATAGATTCTTAGGATTGTGGTGATAATTTAACATTCCTTTTCATTCCATGGAGGTAGTATTATTCAGGACCTCTGACAAACAACTATTACTAATTTAGAAGTCATTTTGTTAATTCCTAAACAAGTTGCTCTTTCAGAGAAAGAAGGGGTATAAAATAACTTTAATTCTAGCTTCTACAATGTCAAAAATTTTAAAGGCATGGGAAACTTGAAGGTACAGATTCAAGTTGCGTTTTATGTAAGTAGAAAGGTGGTTATACACTTTGACAGTCACTTAATGTACCATGTTGAAACCTACTCTGCTATTTGGCTTGAAAAGATGTGATAGTGGTTTGCTTCTGAAAAGACAAATCCAGTACTGATATGTACATATACCTGAATCAACTAGAAAAGAGTCAGTTTCCTTGTCCCCTGGCCTTGCTTTACATTTCAAATATGATAAAAATAATTTACATTGCAAATCTAAATTGAATCTAAGAATAATAAGTGAAGAATCATATCAAGTTATTTTTTAAACAAGAACAGAATATAGTTTCACAGCTATGAGAAAGACAGCATAATTGAAAACAAGGCTATTGCATTTAGGTTTTGGTTTTTACTGGAGTCATTTCTCCAAGCTTCTGGAAAACACATTAAGTACTTCATGCATTTCCTTTCTGGATGATTACAGACAACACAAATGAAATAGAAAATATTGCCCAGGGACACTTAAATTCTGCTTGTTCTTACCAGGTTAGCAAGCATGTAGTGATAACCTCTTGAATGTTTCCCCAGGATCACAACCTGCAGAAAGAAGAAATAAGAAATATTGCTTATTCAAGAAGGGCATTTTCAATTGCACAATCAATGGAGTGGCTAGAACAAATGCTTTTAAACAAAATGTCAGGTCTTTTATGTACAAAAATCATAATTAATTGGACCAGATTCCTTTTTGTTGCATTTCACTTCCAGCCATAAAGCAGTAAGAAATGCTAATGCCAAAGTTAAAATGTCAAAACAAGGGAAAAAAAACCTCTCTAAACTTCCAGGTCAGTAGCATCATTGCCACTTAAAATAGATGGCAAAGGCGATGAAGCTGATGATCCCCCTCCCATGAACTGGATTTCTGCACTTAGCTGTTGAGATGGAAAATGAGCTGAACTTTGCATATAAATTAGAAAATAGAATGTACAGTACATTTTTTGTTATCTGGAATGCTTAGGGAATAGAACACTCAAGGAATGGGGTTAATGGGATTTTCAGGTTAACCGAGGTTGCTTTTGCTTATTGAAGACTTTTCTAAAATGCCTGCCTTCCGTTTTCTGCCTTAATATGAAAGACTTGTGACCATTTGTACATCTTTTGGTACTGGTCATACATAATGCCTTAGGGCAGTTGGGGAGGGGTTTCCTTCTGGGAAGTCATTTTTGATTGTCACAACTGGGAGGAGTGCTACTAGCATCTAGTGAGTAGAAGCCAGGGATGCTGCTAGTCATGCTCAAGATAATGCTCAGGACAGCCACCACAACAAAGAATTATCTGGCCCAAAACAGTAGTAGTGCTGAGGTTGAGAAACCCTTCCTCAGGGTCATCAATCTTATAATTTTCATAAATTCTGTGTTAATACTAAGCCTTAAAATTCACAAAGTACATTTTTATTATCTCAAAATATATAAGTGGGTAGAATATTTTTGAACCAAATGTACTGGTTGGAAGTTTAGCGTTTTTGACTAGACACTTAATATAAGTTTATTTCCTTGAAGCAAAATGCAGCAAACATTCTGGTTAATTGCAGATTTTGTTAATGCCATTTTATTGAATACTGACTATGTCCAAGGTACTGTACTAGATGCAGGTGGGAGAAACTGGATGAGAGAAAACATACAGGATAAAGACACAACCAGAGGTAGAACCAGGTTTTGTACTGGCCTGAAGCAAATACAATTTTAGGAGCTCTCATAAAGAAAAATAGTACAAAATTATGAAGCCACAATTTGGAACAAGGCCTGAAAAAGAAACCATACAAGTAAGGGGCCATTAAGCTTAAGCTTCATGATAAATTCCTCCCTGGATGCTTCTATTAAAGAGTTTAAAAACAAACCGAGAAGACCTCAAAATTGCAGGTATATCAAACCAGAACTATATATGAAAGGCTGTAATAATAATAAATTGAGTGCCTAGTATATGCCAGGCAATGTGCTAGGTGCTTTATATGAATTAAATCCCCAGAACAATTGAACAGATTTAGTATCGTTCGTCTCATTTTGTAGATGAGGAATCTCAGCCAGAGAGAGTTTTTCTGCCCAAGGCCATACAGCTAGCAAGTGATAAAGCTGGAATTAGAACCTGAGTCTTTCTGCTGCTAGAACCCATACTCTTGGCAGTACTTCACATAGTTTCTAAATATATGCTAAAATACCAAATGCCAATAATTATCTAAATTATTGGATAAGGAGGAGAAGAAATGTTTAAGGCTTGAGGTAGGCAGAGAAGGCTTCATGGAGGAGGCAAGGTTTAAGCTGGCCCAGAGAAGTAGAACCACACATTTGAATATCATACTGGCATTGCAAGCCCTAATGTTATTTCTTTTTTTTTTTTTTTGAGTTGGAGTCTCACTCTGTCACCCAGACTGGAGTGCAGTGGCCGCTCCCGGCCACCGCAGCCTCAACCTGCTGGGTTCCGGTGATCCTTCTGCCTCAGCCTTCCTAGTAGCTGGAGCTACAGGCGTGTGCTACCATGCCCGGCTAATTTTTTATTTATTGTAGAGATGAGGTCTCACCAAATTGCCCAGGCGAGTCTTGAACCCGCGGGCTCAGGCAATCCACTCACCTCAGCCTCCCAAAGCGTGGAATTACAGGCTGAGCCACCAAGCCCGGCTCCCTAATGTTATTTCAGGTGCTGAGTTAGAGAGAGAGAGAGAGAGAGAGAGAGAGAGAGAGAGAGAGAGAGAGAGAGAGAGAGAGAGAGAGAGAGAGAGAGAAACAAGAAAGCTTGGTTTTCAATTATTTTAAAATATGAGCCACATTTCTGACTGATTATTTATGGATGAAATGAAAGGTTAATGAATGTCTTGAGGAGATGATTTCTCATGCTGCCATGACACAAAATGAGCTGTTAGGTATCTTCTGGGATGTATTCTTCAGTGTCCGCTTGTGAGAAACATCCTTGCTAGTGACATTTGTTAACTTTTGGTGGCAAGTTGGGACTATACATTTGTTGAATTTTTAATTCACTGACAACCCTCAACATAATAAAATCAGAGGGTTTTGAGTTTTGCCAGAAAAATGAGCTTAGAGAGAAATAAAAAGGGAACCCAAAGGAAACAGAGTGAGTTTTTCTCATCAGAGGCATAAGGAAGATGAGAGAGAGCAATAGTAGATGTCAGTGTTGGGAGAAGAGCCACAAATGAGAACCTAGGAGCCCGACCTTGTCATTTCCTCACTGTTTGATTGTGGGCAAATCACTCAACTTTTCTGAACCTTCATTTTCTTATCTGTGATCTGGCCCTTCCTATTTCAGCTATGTTGCCAGGATCAAACTGGATAATGTCTACAAAAGTGTTTGAGATGTGAATTATGTAAGTATGTGATATTATATAAATGTGAGAAAGGGGTCATTCATCGAGACATTGTTTTTCAGGTTCAAGATAACTTGAAGCTATTGGAATATCTGCTTTAATCCATGCCTGGTTTGGTCTGTTCAGAACAGATTTACTTATTTGAAGGTAGCTCTTTCATAGCATCATCTTTTCAAAATTTAGCTTTAAACTAGAAGAGATGGGAAAGTTATCTAAAGATAGGAACATTTAAGTGTCACAAAGCTGCTGCATTGAAGCCCATAATTAATTCCTCATCCTTGCTTTCAGAGCCTTCTTAACTCTTACTTAACATAGAGTTCTTACCAATTTTGGTTTTTCAGTTCACAGTAAATTAAAAACTGCAAACTAGAAGGGTTGTACATGGAGGGAGGGAGTGGAATCAGAAAAGGGGCATTTGTAGCAGAGGAAGTGACAGCCTGACTTAAAGGAAAAGGAGAAGATGAAAAAAAGGAGACAATATTGTACTACTGCACAGTATAATCATGGATGCTGCTGGTGAATGCCTGAATTATCAGGCTGTGTTTTATTGTGTTTAGGAATTTTTGCTGAAAAACCCAGGGGTATGTATAGTATATTTTAGGGATGGTTTCCATCAGAAATTCTCAAAGTCCCAATACTTACGAGAGTAAACTTTCATTATCTTGAAATCTTATGTGGATCAGCTATGACTATACTGATGTGAGTATAGGGAAGCCTCACTGCAGAAAGTGTCATGTTTTGTTCTTGGTCTTTCTCTTTTTTGAATTTTTGGTACAGGGCTTGTGGAAATAGGGTGGGATGGCAGGGTTGTATATAAAATGGTGCACAATAGAACTAGTTAGTGGGAGCAGTTCTTGTTCAGTTAGTCCTAAATCTTTCCATCTGTTGTAGATGAACAAGGCATAAATTGTACCTTCGGTTATTTAACAACTCTGGTAACCAAGAGAATATTAAACTTTGCTTTTATAGTAATTATAATAGCTCTTTCTGAATTAGTTTTAGAAGTTCAAGTATAAAAGCTTTTTTTTTTTTACAGTTGATCGTGAAATTTAAGGAAGAAATAGCAAGTTTTCAAATTCATGTTCTGTATTCCTTGCCTTTGTAAGATTTGTTGGAGATGATGGATGACTTGATATGATAGCAGATATGTTAAATGTAATAAAAAGGGGAAATGTGTAAAATATAGATAAAATTCATTGTTCTAAGGAAATTTATTTTTATCTCCACATATAGGATCTGAAACAAAAAGTGTCACAGTCCTCATTCACTGAAGCTTAAACAGTAGAGTTTCATTTGCAGAAGAGCTCTTACATACTAATACACTGAGCCATGCATATAGCACAAACTATTTGTCTAGGAAGTCAGAGAATTATAGTCAACCCATTTGGGGAAAACTCTTCCTTACTGACCCCCCCACCGACTTATCTGTGAAACTGAGGGTTAGGTATCACTGAGTAGTTAAAAATAATTCATAAAATATTGAGTTGGTTTTCTATGTGAGGCCCCTTCTTTTTCAACTTAACATTTAATCTAGACTTTTTCATAATTTTAGAAATTTGAAATGAAATTGCTCCACAAGATGACTTGAGAGGCCCACAGATCCTTTGGGAGGCAAAAGCATCTGTTTTTCTATGCTCACATTTTACAAAAAAATATGTGTGTGGAGAAGTGTGTATGTTTTTTTCCTCTTAGATCCATCTGGTATGCAGATTAGGTTATTTGCAGATCTAAGTATCTCCATGTTTGGATTTCCGACATCAGTGCCAAAAAAGGATCTATGTATAAAGATTGATCTTGCTTTGAGTGCAGAACATGCCTCGATGCTCACCTTATTCTGTTTCTCTTTGATTTAGGCATCCTGTGAATGTTTGAGGGGCAGGGAGAGAAGTGCAGGTGTGGAGGATTTCTGGCTTTAATTCACCAGGTTTTCCTCCTTTCTTGTGTGGATGTTTTCTCTTTTTCAAAGAAGCTATCGGACTACATTCTTTATGTTCAAAGAGAAGACATTTTTCATCCCCCTGCCCCGCCCCTTTTTCCTGCTCCCTTAGCTAAATTTGAAAAAGAAAAAAAAAAAAAAGGACACTGTTGTTTCACAGCATCCTATTGAAGTTTGGCTATGTTGGGAGTTGAATGAGTGGTATGCTACAGAAATTAGCTTTAGAGCATGCCACACCTCCCAGAAGAAAGCTTCCATATGACAAAAGGCGTTCTTCTTCTTGACTATAAACCCCAAACTACTAAATTGCTTGAGTCTTAGTAAACTCGTATCAGAAGTCAATTCTGTTAGAATTATTTTCTAATAATCTCAATCTGCACACCCATGCTCTCCTATAACTGAATGACAGTGCTTCATATTGCAGTCATCTGACTTAAATAAATGTGCTGGATTAGTGAGGCAGAGAAGAGCCAATCACCCGTACCAAAGTCAGCCCAATGGCAGTGGGGGTGGGGGTGAGGGTGGTGCAGATGAAGAAAGGCTGAAGCTTTTCATAAAGAAGGAACACGGATGAATAACCGAGGAATCTCATCAATGCTTGTGCTGTCTACAGGGAAGCTTATGCAGAGAGAAGGCAATTGAATAAGGCATCAAATAAAATGTTAGGATGTGAGGATTGAGGATTAGAGGACAAGGATTTCATCAAAGAACATGTGTTTGGAAAGTTTCACTTCCCAGACTTTAATGTTGCGTTCATCACGACTCAATGTCATATGTGGAAGATTTAATGCTAAATAGCAGAAGAGGCAAAGAACCCATACTAATAAAAAGCAATAAATAGCCACAAGTAAATTAAAGCATCAACGGATTATTTTGCTCTTGGGCATAAGGGTATTTAAGCATGAATTTACATGCTGATCTTTGCTGGAAAACTTCATTGTCTTAATCCTAAAACAGTATTTTTTCAAATTTCAATTCTTCACAACTTACTTATCTGCATATCACATTACGATTATTTACTTAATATTGTTTCTTATAGCTAGTCACGTCTTTACTTAAATCCAGCTGTGTCCAAAACAATAACATCCATGTAACCACATACAAGAAAATAAATACAACTGTATGAAAATAAAATATATTCATCCAGGTGTCACTGAAAATCCTCTTGTGGACCACCAAGTGGGATAGAAAATATTTCTATAAAGTTGCTGTATCTTTAGGGAAGAGAATGCAGATCATGTTTCCCTGTCTTGTAAGGAGTTAATTTGCCATTTATGGTCAAAATTTTAAGAGTGTCCCCATTTGTTTCCACAGGTTCTTGAGCATTGTAAGGGAGCAAAATAGCAAACAATTTTGGAGGTGGCAAATGATGCCTGAGACTAGGTACAAATGACAAATCTGGAGACTCACAAAACCATATCTTAAGGCAATTCACATGTACTGCCTCACCCAGGAAGCCCTGTAGGTTTGATCAGCTAGAATGCTTGGTCATGGGAACAATAATAAATATTTTCAACATCAGGACCTTTCTATCCACCAACTTCCTGTAAAATGATGCCATTTTCAGCTATTATGCATTTCCAAACACTGTGCCTTTTCTTGAAGTACCTTGTCTAGAGAAGTTTTTATGGCACCCTATTTATTTATTTATTTAATTTTTTTCATTAATCAGTGTTTTTTATTATGGTTTTGTGGGGTACAGTTAAGGGTTAGGTGTACAATGACGTTTCATT
>NW_007246520.1:260641-265226 GCF_000164805.1 Carlito syrichta
CGTCCATTATATGAGTGAGAACATGTGATATTCGGATCTTTGTTTTTGTGAGAGGTCACTCAGTATTATAGACTCTAGTTCCATCCAGGTTGCAGCGAAATTCATGATTTTGTTCTTTTTTATGGCTGCGTAGTATTCCATCGTGTATATGTACCACATTTTTTAAATCCAGTCCTCTTTTGATGGGCAGCATGGTTGTTTCCAGGTTCTTGCTATTGTGAACAACGCTGCGATAAACATACGTGTGCAGGTATCTTTTTTATAGAGTGATTTGTGTTCTTCAGGGTATATTCCCAGTAGGGGGATTGCAGGGTCATATGGAAGGTCAATTTTTAGAGCTTTTAGGAATCGCCACACTGCTTTCCACAGAGGTTGCACTAGTTTACACTCCCACCAACAGTGTAGAAGTGTTCCCTTTTCACCACACCCTCTCCAGCAGCTGTTATTTTTTGAGTTGTTGATAATTGCCATTCTGACTGGAGTTAGGTGGTATCTCAGTGTGGTTTTGATTTGCATCTCCCTGATGATTAGTGAGGTTGAGCATTTCTTCATGTGTTTGTTGGCTGCTCGAATGTCTTCTTTTGTGAAGTGTCTGTTCATGTCTTTTGCTCATTTTATCATGGGGTTGGCACCCTATTTATATTTGAAAATATTCTAGATGGTTTTTCAAAAGGCGTGGTGGGAGTGATTTTAAATAGTATTCAATCTAGAATAGTATAGCAAAAGGAAATTAGTTTCTCTTCAACATGACCATGTATATGACTTTTTCAGTCTGTCTGCATTTTGTATTCCCCAAATTAGTGATAAATCTATTTTAGAGAGTACATCTTAAATGACAGTGTTCTTGATGTCTTCTTTTATGAAATTTACTGTGAACTATTTATATATTTTATATTCATACATCAACTTTTGTATTAATATTTACAAGCTTACTCTAAATATCAAAGTGTATCTTTGTTTTCTCTATAGATTTTGCAAATTTGTTTGGGCCCAAAGTATTATGATTATGAATTACTGACAGACCTACTGAAAGGACTGTATGGGTGCTGAGTTGGAGGCTTGGGAGTGTTAATGGACTCGTTGCTTGGATTAAAAAAAAGATGGAATGGCACCATCTGGCATATGGGTGAGTAGTTACTCAAATACCTGTTATTTTCAGCCACAACCACTTGAAGATGGGTGGGATAAAACAGGACTTCCTTCAGTGGCCCAGGAATCACACCTCTCCATCTTTAGGTATTTATTAGGATCAATAACTCTAGCATCACACCCCAAATGACACATTACAATGTTTAAACATTTAAGAGTCTAAAACTCCTTATAAATGTGATCTGAGTTGCCCTTAAAGTTTCAAACAAGTTGGTATTTATTAAAGGTGATGTACTAGAAAGAGCCACAGACCTTGAAGTCAGATGGTTCTGGATTCAAAGCCTGATATTTACTTATCAGCTCCATTATTGCGTGCAAAATGGAAGCATGGCTGGTAAGGTGAAGAATCAGAGACTCAAATTCAGCCCAGAATGATGGCACTTCCAAGTTGGGAGGAGACAGAAAGAAACATATGGAGATGGAAAGAATGGGATGTTCTCCTTTTGAACTTCCTAATTGTGCCTCTTCTAATTCTATATATCTTCTATTTGTGCAATACTTCCAATATTCAATACCCTAATCTGTGAGATTTTCTGATTGATGAAGGAATGAGAAAACATGCTTATGTTTTCAAATAAAGTAAATATCTCTCAGAAACCCAATGTGTTTTTTGGACCTTTGATTTTCAGGATAATTGCTTATTTGGCTGGTTTCTCCCTCTTCTGGGAGCCATGTCATTTAAGTGGCTCTCAATTTGCAAATGGATGACAAATAGAGGCTTAGTTCATGAGAGGCAAACACGGAGTTCTCTTAATTCACAAATGTTTGGTTTGGTCTTTCACTTTTGCTATTTGGATCTGGCATTATCTTCCACACTCTGCCAGCTCATCCACCTTTGTGATCACACTGACGCACTAACAGTTCAAACACCCTAGGCAGAATTACAGACTTTCAGTCAAACAGGGGGCTCTTGAAAGCCAATTGTTAAATATTCAGGAACTTGGTGAGCCAGTTATTAAATCATTGGTAGCTTGAAATCAGCCATAGTGGCAATACTAACAACACAGAAATTGACCATTACTACAAATCAGGGGTTTTTATTTCTTTCTCTGAGATCCAGTTTTCCAGCATAACACTGGACTCCGAAAGAATATAGATCGAAGTCTCAAATGGATGGAAGGGCTGCTTCTGTTAACATTTCATTCTTCTCTTCTTTTAATGAACCTTTGTTGAAAGCCAACTCTGTGCCAATTCTGGGGATGGACCCAGGGGAGACAGAGGTCACAAAAACCTGGTCCCTAGCCTGGAGGATCTCACACTCAAGTGGGAAAGACAACCAAGTTAACAGACAATTATAACCCAGTGGGAGAAGTGTGAGAACAGAAATATGTACAAGGTACAACTGAGGAGAGAATGATTAACTCATAATCTGCTATAGATAGAAAGTACTTTGTCTCCAACTAAAGATCTAAAGAATTTTTTTCCTGTGGCTTTTATAAGTGGGAACCTGACAAACAGGTAACTTAAATAGAATCCTAGTTTGAAAATGAAGAGAGATGTATTTCAGAGGGTCATTTCTCTTGATTTCGGGAGAGCCTTGCTCTTTTACAGTACTTACACAATAGAGGAATGATTTTTATTTGGAACAACTATAAGCATTTGGTCTGATGGTAGCCAGGACTGACTCCATATGAAATTGTAACTGAAATGATTGGTGAGACGAGCTAAGTTATAGGGGGTATAAATAGTTAGATAGTAAATAGAATGGAATCTGCTATAGGCAATGCATCCCAACTTTACCAGCTATAATCTGAGTAACCTTAGGCAAGCTACCTAACCTCTCAGCCCCAGTTTTCCCTCTGTAAAATAAGAAACGTAATAGTGGAGAAGCATTGGAGTAGGGTATTCGAGAGTATAGGTTAGACTGCTTGGGTTAGAGTCCTTACTTTTCTGTGTAACTTTGGATAATTAAATTCAACTTTCTGGGTTTCAGTATTTTATCTGTAAAATGGGTCTATCATCAATACCTACTTCATAGAACTGCAGTGAAGAATAAATGAAATAATGTACCTGTAGTTAAAAGCGTGCCCCCATGCTTATTCTATATTAGTTATGTTCTCCCTTACTTTTTTTCTTTTTGTAGTGTCCCCTTCCTGCATTCTTCTCTCCAGAAATCACATCCGTTTTTCAGGGTCTAGTTCATATGCAGCCTCCTCTAAGATGTCTTCATGGATTTTATGTCCCTCAACCCCAAAAGTATAGAAGAGGTTTATTGTTGCTATGGGGTGGGGAATTTGGAGAGGTATCAGTGTTCAGATGCAGGGGCCACTGGTTAGGATAGCATTGGGTTGGAAGTGGAGGGAAGGAGTTGAAGTTTGCACTTGGAGTTGGTGCATTTGAGTTGAGGGTGTAAAAAGGACAAAAAGCTGGGGACAAACCAACAACAGAGTAACTAACACTGCCACCTTCCACTGCACCCTCTCATTCCGCTCCGAGCGGTGATCAAAACTTTAAATTTAAAACTTACGGGACTGTGGTTGGGAAGGAGATACAGGTGTGTGTGCGTGTGTGCGTGGACGTGTGTGCGTGTGTGTGCGTGTGTGTGTGTGTGTGTGTGTGTGTGTGTGTGTGTGTGTGTGTGTGTGTGTGTGTGTGTATGTGGTGGAAGAGAGGGCTCCTGATTAGACAAAGGAGCTCAGGACATAACTTAATGGCATGTGTAGTCACCACGGTATTTCCAAAACAGGGGAGAATGGGGGTTGTAGGTGGGCAGTGAGAGCCAGAATTTGGCAGTGTCAGTAAAATGTGCATTGTAGAACATAGCCCAGGTATCTTGAGCTGTCCCACTCTGATGGTAATACCTGAACCTTGACCTTATCCACACTTCATTTCAGGAGCAGGGAGGCATAACTATTCCAGGCTTTCTTGCTTGAATCCACAGAGGCCTTGGGGGCAGAGAGAACACTAAGGAACACCGCCTACATTCCCTGGAGGCCCTGGCTACATGAATGTCTTAGGACAGTATTTCTCAAAGTGTACACTATATGGATCACCTGGGGAATCTATGAAAATGCAAGCACCCAAGCTCCTCTCCAGAGAGTCTAATTCCCAAGACTGGGTTAAGGCCAGGGAGCCTGCGTTTTTTTTTTTTTTTTGAGTTGGAGTCTCACTCTGTCGCCCAGACTGGAGTGCGGTGGCTGCTCCCGGCCACCGCAGCCTCGACCTGCTGGACTCCGGCGATCCTTCCGCCTCAGCCTTCCAAGTAGCCAGACTTACAGGCATGTGCTACCACGCCCGGCTGGTTTTTTGATTTATTGTAGAGATGAGGTCTCGCTGCCCAAGCGGGTCTCGAACCCGCGGGCTCAGGCAATCCACTCACCTCAGCCTCCCAAAGGCATGGGATTACAGGCTGAGCCACTGAGCCCGGCTGAGCCTGCGTTTTAATATCTCATCTGGGGTGATTCTGATGCACACTGGATTTTTTTTTTTTTTTTTT
>NW_007246520.1:265246-286184 GCF_000164805.1 Carlito syrichta
GAGTGCAGAGTGGCCGCTCCCGGCCACCGCAGCCTCGACCTGCTGGGCTCCGGCGATCCTTCCGCCTCAGCCTTCCAAGTAGCAGGAATTACAGGCATACGCTACCACGCCCGGCTGATTTTTTGATCTGTTGTGGAGATGAGGTCTCGCTGACCAGGTAGGTCTCGAACCTGCGGCCTCAGGCAATCCACTCACCTCAGCCTCCCAAAGGCGCGAGATTACAGGCTGAGCCACCGAGCCCGGCACACTGGATTTTTTAAAAAAATTTTATTTTAAAGATATGGGGTACAATTCAGGGTTAGGTATAAAAATATTCATTATGCAGATACCCTTGTTGATGCACACAGAAATTTAAGAACCAGTTTTCCATCTGATACTACATATACTTTGAAAAGCTAAAAGCGGAACCCTAAGGGAGGAATCTTCATGAATGGGAGTAGAGAGGGAGTCATTGAGCCTATCAGGTGCTTCCTAGGGGCGTACCCATGGGAAGCCTTGGGCAGGGAGGCAGCAGCAGGAGGCCACTTATCCAGACTCTTGGGAAAGGAGACGAAGAATTTCTGAAAGATTCTCGTTTTATACAGGACTCTCTCAGAGGCAGACCCTGAGACAAAGATTTGAGGGCCAGTAGTTTAATTGGAGGTGATTCCAGGAAGCACTGGTACTGGAGTGAGGGAATGAGACAGGGAAAAGAAGGAAGCAAATATAGGTGTACAAGTCAGCAGATTAGCTCTGGGACCTCTGGGAGTGGTGGGAAACATACCCACTGAAAGGGCCAGAAAGCTGGGGTTTTTGACTTTCAACTGCCATTCATTAGTAGCTAGTAACTGTTTTCAGGAGTATTAATTCCTTCTCAACTCTTCTGACTTGTCTCACAGGCTGAGAGAAAGTCTTCAAGAGGAGAACAGCATGCTTACAATAGGATGCCACTGGCAAGTATAGAAGAGATTAGTGCTAAGAGGATGTGAGTAGGGCACTAACAGCATCTACTGTACTGCAATAACCTTATGACACACATGTAGCACATTACATATTGCCTTGACATACATCATTGCAGCTATTAAAACAAAACAAAAAAACCTATGATGTGGCAGTAAAGCATGATGATGATGAGAATAGACTATGGAGTCAGACCAACTAATTCTCCTCTTCCTAGTTGAAGTGACCCTGGTCAAATCATTTTACCTCTCTGAAACTCAGTCTCTACATCTGTAACATAGGGAGAATTATGGCACCTATTTTTAGGGTTGTCCTGAGGCCTAAATGAGGAAATGTATTTAAAATTCCTCACGGAACATCTGTAATATAAGGGTATTCAACCAACCTTGCTTCCTGTTCTCTCATGCCTATCATCTCTTTACTCACCTTGTGTACCTCACAGCATATAGCCCCAGTGTGTGGCACAGAGGTAGTGTTTAGTAAATGTTTCGAACATGGAAGGCCTTAAGGACAGTGTACATTAGAAAAAAAGTCTAGATTACTTTATGAAGCAGTAGAAGATGATACCATTTAAAATAGAAAACCTAGAAAAGTATATTGAAGAAAGTGTACTGAAGATATGGGCCCTGAACAAATTTAGATGCAAGTACTAGAACCAGGGAAGGCTTTCTTCTGGAGAGGAGGGAGGGATCTTTTAGACTAGATTTTGAATAATGGGAGAAACTGTTGTTGGCAGGGAAAAGGGGAGGAGAATCCCAGGTGGAAAGATGCCCTGGATAAAGGCCTGGTGGTGGGATATAACAGAAGACAAACATGAGCTAATATTTATTAAGCTCTTACTGTGTACAAGGCACAGTGTTAGATGATTATTTTTAACATATTTCATCTCATTGAAGCCTCGTCCCAACCCTTTAAGATTGGTACTATTATTAATTTTATCTTCCAGGTTAGGAATTGAAGCAGAGAAGCTGGGTAACTAGCCTCAGGCCTTATAGGCAGAAGATGATAGTGCCTGAAGTCAAAATCAGATTCGTCTGACTCAAGAGCACAGTCATCAAGTGTTAGCAGCTATAATAATAATTACTGATGATAAGAGCTATCATTGTTTTTGTGAGATGGTTAGCTCCCACCATGAATTCAATTCAATAAAGCCTGTACCTACCGTTATTATGTATTATTACCTAAGTGGGGAGCAGTTGTGGCCAAAATATTTGGAAATTCTCCTTTGTTGCTGGATGTCCTGGAAATCTCCCTTTGGTTTCTCTTAATTATTTTGCAAAGCTTTGTGCTTGGTTCATATGATCATGACTCCAATCTTTGATTCCCTATCAGCATGTGACACGAGTTGTCATTGTTTAATCACAAGCTGCACTTGTGATGAATGTTGGATAATCAGAACAAAAGCACAGGAAAAATAATTAGAAGGAACCAAAGGGAAGTGGCTTACAGCCTTGAACAAGAGACTGTGTGAAGGTTTCTAGGCCTCAGTCCCTGAAGCTCTGACAATGTATTTTGATCCTTGTCTGAATGTAAATGAATGACTCCATCAAATCATAGGCAGCTTGTCACAGTGCAGGTTATTTAGCTGGTTAATTAAAAGTCTGAGTGAGCTAGTGCCTCTCTGCACTGGGCTCTGAAGATAACCAAACCTGTGTTCGGACCAGGCAAGTTAATTTAAAATAAGTGACCTCAATTGGGTAATGGCTACAAGTTCAAATTCAAGAATCACTATAATTAGTCCCAGATGGATCTTAATTGTTCTTTCAGGAAACGGAGTGGGGAAGGGGGGAAAAGAAACGCCTAAGCCCAAAGTAAAGGTTATTAGCCATACCTTTCAAAAGCAGGGGAGCTGGTTGGGGCAGGGCATAGTTAATGTTGTATAACAAGAGTTTCATTGCTGCTTTTCTAAATGTATTCTTTTAGATGTGGTACATAAAATGGATCTGGTTCTTCAGGAAATTAGGACTAGAATTTAGCACTTTTAACCATGTGGTCTTAGGCAAGTTATTTAACTTTCTTATGTCTTTTTCTCATCTACATAATGGAAGAAAACCAAAACAAAACACTATTAGTCCCACCTATCTTGAAGGATTGAAGAAGATACTTCATTAAAAAATTTGGAAAGTTCTATAAGGTAGTGTGTAGTCTTGCTTTAATTCAGGAAAGTTTCCTAATCAGAGATTTTAGATTTTAGAGTATAAATTTGCTCTAAGTGTGGCCTTTCATTTTTTCCTTAGACTCTATCATAAACCAGGTAAGTGAAAGAAACATAGTGGGCAATATGTTCACTACCATATCTGTGTGGGGGTACTTGATGCTCTCATTTCTTAGGTGCACCCACAGAGCTGAAAATGATTTTGGCTTTTGGAAGAAGTCAGCGAGCACACAAATTCAGCATTTTTATTATAAAATCAGACCTTTTCCATTGGTGTTAATATAAATCTTTTTCTTGAAATAACATGCTGGCATAGCACTGTGGTACCACAAGGTTAGTGTTAAGGCATAGTGAGAACAAAATGGCTTTATCCCCACTTATTTTTTTACATGAGTGCTTGAGTTTCCTTTTAGTGTACTGATATATCCTAATTGCCCGTATCTTCCCAAGTTCCCGAAGCAAAAAGTAATAAGAAGGTGTACAATGGTAAAAATGAAATCAGTGAAAAAAATCATAATCTAGTGCAAAGACTTGAAAGACTAAGCTTGAGGTCATAATGAACAAATAAAGAAAACATCCTGGCTTCCCCTTTCCTTTCACCAATCTATGGAAGGGAGCAGCAGAGAACACAGCTTTGCTAGGATTTTGTGAAGGTTAAGTCATAAGTTGAATAGTCATTTCTATAAGTTTCTCTAGAGAGCTTCTTTTGTGCACTAAGAGTAAAAGCCACAACATGCAATGCACACAGCACTGGGAATTGATCTTCAAATGACAAACATCATGACTTCTTTTCTTAAAGCATGTCAAGCAGTTTATTTATTTAATTCAACAAATATTTACTAAGTACTCATTAGGCTCCAAGCTGTTTTAGATACTGGGGATATAGCAGTTAACAAAACACAAAAGACCCTGCCCCCATGAAGCTTTATATTTTACTCAGTTGTCTACTGCTCATTCCCTCCTGCAAATTACTATGTGGTCTCTTCCTTTCATCTTTCCCTCAGACTTTTAATTATTTACCCAACTTAAGGTGTGTGTCCTGCCATCCCATTTAGACTAGATTTCCTTGAAGGCAGGGGCCCAGTATCATACTTTTTTTTTTTTGCAAAGAATTGAAACACATAAAAAGGTTGAGAAACAAAAGTTTATTTCAAAGTAAATTAAAGAGAGAGAAGGGAGAAAGAAGATTCACCTCCCCAAGGTGGGGGAGGGGGACCAAAACCAGGAAGCATGGCCACAGCCATAGCTCAAAGAGCACATGGCTACACCAGAGTCTACCAAGGCAATGGCCCTATCATATTTCTTAGAGTGTACATCTGAGTGGCCTGTAGGCAAGACATCCAATGAATGTTTATGGATGACGAAAAAGGAAAGGACTCGAAAAACTGGGAAGAAGGATGGGAAGTGATATATTCTTCAAATTTTATCTTTCTGAAGTAGTATGCCTTCATGCGAATAGACTTTCTTAACCTAAACATGAATTCTGGGCAGTTCAGTGGGAAGTGAAATGAAGGTGAGAAGGCAGGTGGCCTATTCAGGGGAAATCATACACAGATGACTATTTGGTCCATGTATGTGCATAATCTTGGGTGGTATGGCACCAAGAGTATGAGCATTGGAGCCATATCTGTGTTTAAATCGTTGCTCTTTCATTCACTGGTTGTGTGGCCATTATGTACATCAATCCCTCTCTCAGCACCTTTCACTTTCTTCATTGTAAAATTGAGAGGTGGTTTAATGCCTAAGCAGAATCATCTCATTTCAGATCATGTTACTGTATTGGCTGGTAAAAAAAAAAAAAAAAAGTCTGTTTCTTGAGTATCCAAAGGTCATGATGAAGACTGGGCGTGGTGGTTCATGCCTGTAATCCCAGCACTTTGGAAGGCCAAGGTGGGAGGATTGCTTGATCCCAGGAGTTCGAGACCAGCCTGGGAAACAGAGTGAGACCTCATCTCTCCAAAAAAATAAAATAAAATAGCTGGACATAGTGGCGTGTATCTGTAGTCCTAGGTACTCGGTAGGCTGAGGCAAAAGGATCGCCTGAGCCCAAGAGGTCGAGGCTGCAGTGAGCTGTGATCATGTTACTGCTCTCTAGCCTGAGCAACAGAGTGAGACACTGACTCAAAAAAAAAAAAAACACAAAGGTCACAAAATTCATGATGAAAGGCTGCTTTGGTCAGTATAACCCATGCTCTTATTGCTGTCATGTTTTTATCTTTCGGTTTTATAATATCTGAGTCCATCTCAATTTTATGATTGGCACTGCTTATTAGCATTTACCCTGACAAGTGGGGATTGTTGTATCTATGCAAATATAAATTTCCTTCCCCTTCCAAAGGCGATGAACTTTGATGGACCCTTGAAGACTCAGTTCAACAAATTCTGAGGAGAAAGCTCTCCCCAATCTGAGTCTGGCTAGTTAGGCATGTTTCTTCTGCACTTCCATTAGGATCCGTGTTCCCCTCTGTCACTGGACTTACCACACTGGACCACGATCATCTGTTTACTAGGCTGCTTCCCTACTAAATCACGAGTTTCTTGAGGGCTGGAACCATGCCTTATTGGTTTTTCACTTTTTCTTTAAATTTGTTACTAGTTCTTATCCAGGACTAAACAGAGATAGACAGCATTATTTGGAATGAGGTCTTGCTTTCAGGGAGAGCTTGAAACCACTTCCTTACATTCCAACAGATCTACTGGAAAGGACTGTACATAATCCTTCTGTTTTCTTTTTAATGTTCTTAAGAAGATAAAACAAGTCACTTGTTTTTCCCACTTCAAATATTATTCTTATGTATGTAGACTCTATGAAGAGGACACTTGAATAATGGGTCCTTCTCAGTTTCCACAAAGAACTGAGTCTGAGCTCGTCCTTTTTGTGCAAAGAGTCTCTATTAGATATACAGCATTCTGTTGTAGTAAGATTGCAAGCAGAACCATTCCTATGGACCAGCTCCATCTTCCTCTGGACTACAGAAAAGGGAAAGTCATCTCAATCTGACAACTTTTCAGCTAAGTTCTGAGCAGAGCAAATAATAATATGGGCTCATGAAAAAAGTTTGCAGACTGAACAGATTTCTCTATATTTGGAGAAACCATATCCTTTTCTATTGGTTCACAAATCTTCCAGCACCTGGGACATTATTAAAATTACTCTTTTTTTCTTTTGCAAAAAATATAGTTTAGTGGTATGAGATTGTCATGCATGCATTCTTGATATGGGTAAAAAAGTTAAGGGTGAGAGTTGCAGGTCACTACATGGTAAGAACCATAAAAGAAAGTGGCTAGGAATTGTTAGCATCTCCCCTATATAACTAGGCTGAAAACAAAATGATATGCATAACATACATTTAGATTAGATTAGGCTCCCCCACATTCACAGAGATTCATACAAACAATAAATGTGACTTAAAAAAAGAAAGTGGCTATGATTTCATGTATATCATCTTTCAGGGTGTTGTGTTGGAGTGTGCAGTTGACAGAGTCACTGGGGAAGCAGACCATGGGGAAGTTTTCTCAAAAGAAAACTGTCCTCCTACTTAGTTTCAATAATATGCATTCAGCATGTTATCTTCAACAGTTTGGGTGTGAGAAGTAGCTACACCCAATGCTCACTCTCTAAAAAAGATACTCGAACAACATTCTTCCTCTCTGATGAAAGAAAATGCCAGAGGATTCAGGGATGGGCCTGTTGCCACCTGTTATTGATGTGGCTAATGTAGAAGAGCTAATGGCCCTGTCAGGAGATGCACCTTCCTGCCACTCCTTGCACCTCTCTGAATGACTTGGTGCTGGTTGCCGTGGACAGCAAATGGTGAAGGGCTTGGGCTGGAGTTTGAAGGATTTTGCTGTGCTTGAGTAGGTAAGACCGAAACTAAGTTAATGTGTGTAAAAATATAGTGTATGTCTTTCCATTGCACCTTTGAGGAAACTGCAACACATTATTCCATCAAGCAACAATTGATTTTATATTGACCAAGGAAGAGGGAGGAGGCATAATTGATTGAGTAGGAGGTTCTCAGGTTAAGCACAAGCAGTAATTTGAAATAGGTCAAGAGAATTGAAAAGGACTCTGAGAGCTGTTGAAGAGATAGTAGTGATGGCAAGGCATTTTAAGAGTGTCATTAAGAAGCTTTCTACAGTACCGTCTTTGACTACCTAGTCCATTGCTTCAATGTCCCTGGATTCTTAGCTCTTAATCCAAGACACAGTTTTACTGAGGTCACACCCTATTTTGGTTCTTCTTTCTTATTTACCTCAGCAAGTGTGCATATATTTTAGATATCATCATCTCCATGTTCTGATTTGCAAATCACTTCACTCAGTTATCCTTTTTCTGTGTCCCCATTCTTAAGATTGGCAGACACATTTTCTGTCAATATTGAACTCAGAAATGGATCCCACTGTTTCTTCCCCTTTCCTCAATAATAATCCAGTTTTACCTTGGACTAGGATTTCTGCTATTGAGAAAACTAAAGGCATGAAATCAGTTTTAGTTAAAGCATTTAAATTTAAATACACTACTCTTTTTATGACCATTTAATTCCACTATAATAGGCAAGACCTGCTTGGCCTACAAAACCATAATCAAAGCACTTGCCACTATTTTACTGGCACTTATAAATCTAAGCTTTATGGTAATCATAATGAAGTAACACCATACTGTCAAAGACAAACAAGAAGGCTTCTAATGTCCTGGGAGCATGCCCTAACCATTTTCACAGACCAAGCGAGGGTGCTTCACTGAACTCTTCTCTGACTCTACCAGGTCAGTTTCCATCTCTTGAGACCTGCCTTGGATGATAGAAGGAGCTTAAATGCTTTTTTGAGTCTCAGGCTCAGTGACCACATGTTCTTTTCCTTATTCATTTTCTCCCCCTTAAGAAATGAGGTGTAGTGATTCTAATTATAATGCCTTGTATTCATAGACTTGCCCTCTCTGAGGATCTTAGAATACCTTAGAGAAATTGCCTGATTCATCCTAACGTCATCCTAGTAAGGCAGGGAATAATTTTTTCTATTTTATGGCTGAAGTTCCTAAGATGATAGAAGGTGAGGTGGCTGTGCAAGGTCACACAATGATCTTGACATACAACTCAGCCAGATTTCTAGTCTTTGGCCTAAGGCTGGATTCCTTCAGAAGATATTTGGTCAATGACTACTATTTTTCAGGGTATGGTTGTGGTGGTATATGTATATTTGGGAGACTGTTTGGTAGGCTATATTACATATATAATAGTATAGTGCCCCTCACTTGTCAAATTGTCACAAACTTTGGATAGAGACAGTTTGTCAAATCTGGACTGAAGAAAATATGTCCCAACAAGGATGGGATTAATTTGATCAGATTGGCCAGGTGGTTGATTGGTAACAATGTCGTCAAACTGGTACAGGGCTATTTTCCACATTAAATCTCATCAAAGTCTAGACCTTTGTGTGAATAAATCAATGGCCTTTGCCCTTCAGTGTTAGTGCAGTAAAGAATTTGAGTCTGTACATTTTATTTTACTACTCTTATTTTGCATTTGTTTGGTGCCTCTCTGTAGGGCAGTCCAGGGGCCTAAATTATTTTAAACAGAAGGGTCCTGTGGCAATGTGAGCTTGAACAATAACTAGCTTGTGTATTGCTGTCATAAACTGCGGTTCTTGTAGTCCTCATGAAACTGTTTGTTATAGCATCTGTTAGGATCTAGGACAGGACTCTTGTAATCATGCAGCTGTGTGAAGAACCTTCTAATTGCTACATTTTTGTTGTTCTTAATCTGAAGAAATTTCCTGATAAAGCTGGATGCTGATTTTAAAAAAATAATTAATGTTTACAAGATAGAATTTCTTTTTTTTTTTTTTTTTTTGAGTTGGAGTCTCACTACATTGCCCAGGCTGGAGTGCAGTGGCACACTCACGGCCACCCCAGCATCGACCTGCTTAGCTCTGGTGATCCTTCCAAGTAGCCAGAACTACAGGGCTAGTTTTTTGATTTATTGTAGAGATGAGGTCTCGACAAGTTGCCCAGGCTGGTCTTGAACCTGTGGGCTCAGGCAATCCACTCGCCTCGGCCTCCCAAAGTGCTGGGATTATAGACTAAACCGTTGAACCCGGCCACAAGATAGAATTTCTAACCCTTGAAACTATGTCAACCTCTCAGTACCTGCAAAGTAAGTGTAAGCCATACAAAGTAAGAGGTATCAGGGTGCTTTCCTCTCATGCCAGCTAAAACCATATTCATTGCCTACAGATGGACAGCAATACATGGTTAATGTTTTCTTTCTTTTGAGATCTCACTTAATTTTTTTTCTGATTAAATAGGAAAATTCTTATTTATTTTAGGGTTGTGGGGTACAAGCGAGGATTTGCTACATAAATAGGCTGCATGCAAGCGAAGTTTGCGCTTCTAGCTCACCCTTACTTACCTTGGTAGTAGACCAGGTACCCATGATTATCTCAATAGATGCAGAAAAAGCATTCAACAAAATCCTGCATCCCTTCTTGATAAAAACCCTCGAATGCCTAGGCATAGAACACACATTCCTCAAAACAATAACAGCCATCTATGATAAACCTTTAGTCAACATTTTTCTTAGCATGTGTGCTCCTCTTTCTTCTCTCTCCCTTCCCGGTCAGTGCTCATTGACCGTCAATCCCACCCTCGTGCTAATGTGACAAGCGTTCAGGGCCCACTTATAAGTGAGAACATGCACCATTCAGTTCTTGTTTCTGTGATAGGTCACTTAGTATGAAGAGCTCCAACTCCATTCAATTTGCTGTGAAGTCCATCATTTTGTTCTTTATGGCTGCATTATACTCCATCATGTATATATACCAGTGATGGAATACCAGGCACGGTGGCTCACACATGTAATCCCAGCACTTTGGTAGGCTGAGGCGAGAGGACTGTCTGAGCCCAGGGGTTCAAGACCAGCCTGGGGAACTTGGCGAGACCTCATCTCTACAGTAAACCAAAAAATTAGCCAGGTGTGATGGCACATGCCTGTAGTTCCAGATACCTGGAAGACTGAGGCAGAAGGATCACCTGAGCCCAGCAGGTTGAGGCTGCAGTGGCCATGAGCATGCCACTGTACTCCAGCCTGGGTGACAGAGTGAGACTCCAACTCAAAAAAACAAAACAGCTAAGTCCTGGGGAGCTCTATTACCAAAAGTAAGAAGCGAAAAATGAGTAGTGGGGCACCCTCAAAAATCTCTGCCGTTTGAAGGTTTTTGACCAGATGATTTTTAGTATTGTATTCAGCAGTTAAATCCTATGAATCTGTGATTTTGACCAGTGTCTGTGCTTTCATTTTAAGCCTAAAGAGAGAGAGTTGGGCAACAGAAGAAAAGTAGAGCAAACTGATGCACCGTAACTTATTTTGTTTGTTTGTTTGTTTTTTGAGTTGGAATCTCACTCTTTTGCCCTGGCTGGAGTGCAGTGGTACGCTTCCGGCCACCACAGCCTCGACTTGCTGGGCTCAGGCGATCCTTCCACCTCAGCCCTCCAGGTAGCTGGAACCACAGGCACACACCACCACACCCGACTAATTTTTTTTTTTTTAATCTTAGAGACAAGGTCTCACCAAGCTGCCCAGGCTGGTCTCGAAACCCTGAGCTCAGGCAATCCTTACTCACCCAACATGACAGTACATTTCCCTGGCTCCTTTGTGGCTAGAAATGGCCATGTTGTTAAATCTGAATCAATGAGATGTGAGCAAAAGAGATACATTGAATTTCTGGTCAGTTCCTTAGTAAAGTAGCTGCTTGTTTTCAAATTTCCCTTTTCTTGCTGGCTGGGAAGCAGCAACAACCAGAGTAGACACCTTGGGCTCAGAAGTGGAAGTCACACACTGAGAATGGCAATGAAAGACCCTGTGTGACTGAGTAACCCAGCTTCCCTAGAATGCCAGCTCAGCTTGGAACACGGAAGAAAAATTAAGCTGCATCTCTTATCTTACCATCTTATCTTATGCAATCCATTGAAGCCACTGTGATTTTGACTCTCTTTATGGCAGCTTAGGCTCTGTGCCCTAATTAATAACTTTTAAAAAATTTACTGGCTGGAGTGCAATGGCACCATCATGGCTTACCACAGGCTTGACCTCCTGGGCTTGGGCGATCCTCCCACCTCAGCCTCCTGAGTAGCTGAACTATGGGTGCACCACCATGCTCAGTCTTTTTGTTTTGTTTTTCAAGTAGAGTTGATGTCTCACTATGTTACCCAGGATGGTCTTGAAGTCCTGGGCTCAAGAATCCTATAGCCTTGGCTTCCCAAAGTGCTGGGATTATAGGCATGAGCCACTGCACCCAGCCAATAACCTCTTAAGCTAAGAACTGAGACCCAGAAAATATATGACTTATAGTGAAAACACCACTTATAAGTGTAAAAATAAACCTGTGAAAAATATTTAAAGATTTTTTAAAACTGCACACTAAATTTTATAATAAAAACTTTTTAAAGATTTGAAGTCAGATGAAACAAACACTTAGGCTTTCCTGACTAAGCTTCTAGGCTTTGTGGTTTTGTTTTAGCTACACTTGAAGAAAATATCCATACTTGTTTATCACACAGCAGCTACTTGGATGAATTAATAAATAAAAGGATAAACTGAAAACAAAACAAAATAAAATAAAAACAAAAACATAAAAACCATTTTTATTATTCCATTTGTATTGGCTCATATTTTTATAATTTTGGAACAAGGTACAAGCTTTAATCCTAAAATGCTGGTGTTAATGGGTTGGACAGGAGGTCTTGATTTAATAGATATTTACTGCAGTCTACTATACATTGGATCTAAGCTGGAGTATAACAGTAGGTGGGGATATAATGAGGAACTTATGGTAAGCTTGTGAGAAATAGACAAATCTCAGTTATCAGAATCCAGCTACCAGAAGGCCTTAATTAATAGGAATTTTCCCCAGACATTTTCCAGAAGGGCTGATGTGATATTTAGTTATATATACATATGTGCCACAGCTTTGATCAACCAGAAACTCCCATTAATAGGGACATTTATTGTTCTGTGCTCTAAGGATAGAGGTAAATGATAAACTTCCATGCTGTGTCCTAACCTTAGGGCATATTATCTCAATTTCCTCATCATTTCTGTCTCTAAATCTCAGCAAACCTCACGGATGTTGAAATTTGGAAAAGTCTCAGTTAGCTAAGAAACATTCAATGATGGTCACTAGCCTGGCAATTTAAGAAAGCAGGAAAGTTGATTCATACATACATTTTTTGATATTTATCATATTCTGTCTTTTGGAATTATTCCATTACTTCCTCACCCCCCCACCAGTAGATTGCAAACATCTTCAGCAGGGAAGATGTATCCTTATCTTCTCACCATATCTAATACTGGGTATGGCAAAATGGTTTGGAAATCAATAATTCTTGAATTGAATTCCCTACTTTGTTTCTTACAGCTCTGGGAATCATAGCCATCTGGAACTGGAAAAGACCATCATATTCAACACATTAATTTTATGGTTTAGGAAATGGACATGCAGAGAGATTGACTTTTTGAAATCATACAGCTTGGGGCTAGAACCCAGGTCTCCTGCCTCAAGTCTTCTGTACTGTGCTTTACAACACCCCAGGGTGTCTTCAGTCATCTCAAGGACTCTCAGGAAGTTCCCTAATGAAAATTAATTTGAGTTTGTGTTGATTTTTAAAATAAAACCCCCAAATATCACAGGAAATAATCAAGCTAATAATGAAGTATCCTTTAAAAAAATGGGGGAAGGGAAGTGTTGGTTAAGTAGGAACATTTCCTTTTTGAGACTAAGGCTTCTATCATTTGAAATAAACAAGAGTCTTGCTGATTCAAAGTAACGATCTTGAATGAGTTTTTGCCTCTTTATTTTCCTAGAGGGGATTTGCTTTTAAATAGTCACAGTCAGTCTAATCAGTCTAGTGTGAAGTATGACCAGAGACTCAGACTATCTTTTTTATAAGCCAAAGATAAAATTCCTAAATATAGAATAGTAATGTCCATTACTAACTCCTAAGATAAATATCTTTGCATTTTAGAGAACAAGTTTATTTAAGGCTGCTAGTGAGTGTCGAAGTCACCTAACGTGCTGATAGCTTTTACTGTGAATACAGAGTCCCATTCACTTAAGGCCTGGTGGATATTAGGTTGGACTTACGAGAAACCATGTTTACAATGAACATCTGTAAGAAATTTAACCATAGGTTTTGTTTTGGGACACTGTCCTATAGTTTTGGGGTGCATTATTGCTTCAACATATTTATTCTAGTATTCCAATAAATGTTAAATAATAGCATCGAATTACCATGTTACTAGGTTAAGAAATAAAGACCACTGGACACCATGACTGGTTAGATAACAAAAAGGATCTCTGAAAAGGAAGAATAAGGTAGACAATTTGCAGGGAGAAATCCGAAATGGCTGGAGGTAAGGAAAGAAAGGAAACAACCTAGGAAGATACAGTAAGAGTTGAAAGAAGGTCAGTGAGTATGTTTTGCCATGTGTTGATCTATGTCTGGAAGCTTGCTCATTAGGAGCTTGGAAAGCAGGGAAAGCAAAGAAGAATGGAGTTTCTTCTTTTACATATGAACCCTAATGTGATCCTGGGAGAAGACGATGAAGAGACATGAGTGCTAGAAACGCTTTGACCTTACATTTCATGATTAATTGAATCATATGCAAAAATAAGCTCTAGGCTTTTCTAATTTCTTTCATTCTACCAATACTTACATACTTAGTCCTTGCTATATTAGCTTGCATCTACCAAGATGCTGCTCTCTAACTTGATTCACATTGCTAAGGGGTATTAAATTTTTTTTAAAGAAAAAACATTTGTTTTTCTCAATATGCTTAGTATAGTACTCTGACTATAAGCCCTTGTGTGATGCTTAGCCTCAGAACAGTTGGTTGGTCCTTGTCTGGGGCATTTTTATGTAAATTACAATGTCCATTCTAGAGGTCTGATCCCATTTGCCTTTCTTCTTTTTCATGAGTTACCACCTGAATATGCAGTGATTTCTTAGGTAGCAAAGCAATTACTCATCTGCTTCAAGAGATCCCATTCTGTACAACCCTTGTCTCTCTTATGGGGGCATGGCCTCAGATTGCCCTTCAAAATTCAGGTAATAAGATCTGACAAATCCTTTATCTGTTTTTGTCTTTTAAAGATTCTGAAGACTTCTCACCTGGCTCACCAGTAGATACAAGCTGGGAAAGAAATGGCATCCTGCTTTGGTTCAGGGTGGCTCGGGTGTAGCTGTACCGTCTCTTGTCTAGCACCCAGTCCACCATATAATCTGAATGTCAGGGGGACACAGACCTAAGTATGAAATATAGAACCACTACTACATGGTGGTGGAAGAACATTTAACTCTAAGCTTATAACTATGCTTCTAAAAGAAGGCCTCTAGAAGAACTTTGGAATTCTAAGTATAGAGAATCTTTCTTAGATAAACTCTAGTGTTGCAAAGAATCTGACCAGACATAGTGGCAAGATATGGGTAAGTTGTGGCAGTAGGTGTGAAGAGGAAGAATAAAAATTTGAGTAATTTACTTCCCTATGCCTGTCCCTCCAGATCTATAATTTATCCTAACCATGCCCCTTGACCACCTTCTTTTTCAAAATTTGAATAGGGTTAAAAAGAAAATATATGGAATAAAACAAAAGATATGAAGGTATCAGGAAGATTTCTGGGCACAGCTTGTACCCAACTCCTGAGATGTATGAGAAGTAGGATAAAAATCTTCCAAAAAAGTGATGGGAACATCACTCTGTATCCCGGTTCTACCAGATACTTGATTAACTTTCCTCAGCATTTAAACTAGTCTGAAAGACATCCCATTACACTGAAAAAGCACTCTCTTCAATCCTGCCTCACTAAGCAAATATCATGATAGGTGGTTGGAAGAGCTACATTTACACGAAATAAGACTAGAATGGCCAGAAAAACTCACTTCCAGAAATAAACTACATTTTGAAAGGTACAACTAAGTTTTTGGGCCATGAGAGATATGAGTGAATAGAAGTAGGCTCACCCCTAACATTTTTGGGACTCACAGTAAGAGTAGAGATGAAGGACCACATATCACATATATAAATGTAAAAAATAAGTCTTAAAACCAGCTATGCATTGTTCTAGTCTGTGTATGCATACAGGACCCTGCAGCCCACACCCTGAAAAGGCTAAAGGACTCAGGCTTCCCCTAGGCCAGTCCTACTGCATGTGAGGTACATGAATCTGCTGGGGCAGGGTGGAAGCTAGGCCTAAGGGCTTAGACCTCCTATGTAGTGACTGGACCCTCCTGAAACTAGGATGAGGTGGATCTGTCAAGTTCTCCAAGAAGCCATGAACAGTAAATTTACCTCTTTTACAGGTCACTTTTCTTTTTTTTTTTTTTTTTGAGTTGGAGTCTCACTCGGTTGCCCAGACTGGAGTGCAGTGGCCGCTCCCGGCCACCGCCGCCTCGCCTGCTGGGCTCCGGTGATCTTTCCACCTCAGCCTTCCGAGTAGCTGGAATTACAGGCATGCGCTACCATGCTCGGCTGATTTTTTTTTTTTATTTATTGTAGAGATGAGGTCTTGCTGCCCAGGCGGGTCTCGAACCCACGGCTCAGGCAATCCACTCACCTCAGCCTCCCAAAGGCACAGGATTACAGGCTGAGCCACTGAGCCCAGCTACGGGTCACTTTTCTGACTTGGGTTTGCTGGGTAGTTCTATGTGTCTTCCAAATCTACATAATTCAAGTAGCACAGAGGGAGGGAGTGTGGCTATCTGAGAAACTTACCTACCGAGACCCTCCACTTTGAGTAATTTGGGGACACTAATTTTAAACAAAATTAGCCATCATTTATTTTGTTTCCTATGGCATAAGTTGATATTTTTTCAAGTACTGCCCCTACTCTAGCCAACGCCCGTCCCCTAACTCCCTGTGCTTATGTGCTCTCCTCTGGGGTGCCCAGTTTGGCTTTTGTGCTTCTGTCCCTTTTCCCCCTGATGCACAACCAGCTACTAACCTTTCAAAAATGCTTAAGTCCAAAAAGAAGAAAAAATTGTGTTTCCATGTTTGTGGTCTAAGAAGCACAGAGCTTAGTCAATGACTCCTCTCACCTGCGTCTAAGGGTGATGTTGAATGGAAGGGAGGGGCATGCCCTTTGGTGCACTGTTGCCCAAGACTAGTGGCCCAAAAAAGATAAGCAAACCACCCACCCACTTATGCTATCCTATGACCAGTTTATACTTAGTTTTCTGAGAGTTAGTGGGGTTAAGGGGCACCGAATCTGCCAGACTTTGCCAGTTACATTTAGGTTACTCTCCAGCAAGGAAAGAAGGAAATGAGCAACACCTAGGGCAGTTTTTGGTAAAACAATGAAGGTTATGGCTGTGGTTCTTTACCTGAGAAGAAATGCATGTAGATGGGCATGCTAGTTGTACATATATATCTCTCTGAGCCAAGTACCTTGCACAATTTTTTTCTATTCTTGTGGGGCCCATTCCATAGCTAGATTGTTCTGGCACCATAAGTAAATGAACCTGTTCATCATAAATGAATTCTTCACCAAACGGTCGGTGTAAGGGGCTTCGTGTGTTAATAGGATATGGCACGTCATGAAGTGGAGAAAATATCTGTGAAATGCTTGTTGCATAAACAAAGCTACTCCAAATCTCATCAAGATGCTTAACTCTTACAACTTGTGATTAAATCTACTCCGATGGAAAAACTTAGTCAGATGCAAAGCCAATTAGTGCAGTGATTAACAGCATCTGGAGTCAGACTTTCTGGGGTCAAATTCCAGCTCCACCAATTATTAGCTATACGACATCTAAGTCTCAATTTCTTCATTTGTAAAATGGAAATAACATTTTGATCTACTTTCAGGGCTAATATTAGGATTAACTGACATGAAATATATGTGTAAAAATACAAATCCACATTGCTTAAAATAGTATCTGAAACAATAAGCACTCAATAATACATATTTGTTATTGAAAACAAATATGCTGGCCTAATCAGCATATTTAGTTCAAGGTTTTAGCACCTTTATTTTAGGTGATGCTGAAAAATCTAATTAATCCTCAAATAGTCCTTGAGCTTGTAAATAACATGCGTTATCCAGTGTTATATTGGAGAAAAAAAACCGTAGATCTTCTAACATGCTAAACTCAAATTAGTGAGACATGAGTATAGCCCAAGTCTCAGATTTTGCTCTCATAATATAACCTTAGATTGAGCTCATATCTTAGAAAAGCTAGGAGGACACTGTTCTTCAACAGTAGTTCTTAAATAACTTATTTTCATGAGCACAAAAACTCATACCTCATGAGCAAATAGCTATGGTTATCAGTAATTGAGTGCCTACTTGGTACCAAGCACTGTGCCAGGTGCTTTCCATATATTATCCTAATTGATCCTCACAACAACCATGACAGGAAGGTAGTGAAACAGTCTTTTAAACTGAAAAAGTTGATACCTAAAGAAATTAAGTCACTCCCCCCAATGTCACAAAACAGGCAAGTCAGGGAGCTAGGATTTGAAATCATGTCTATTTGATTCCCAAGCTTGTGTTTACTCAACTATCCCACAGATAAAATATTCCCAAAACAAGGGACACTAACCCAAACTGTCTTATAGACTGGTAAGTCAGCTAAATGTTCTTCAAGGAACATTGAGAGTAAGGGCTGGAATAAAAGGGGGTCAACAAAGGGGAGAGGAACTGGATAGAACCACTGTCTGCTGAGCAAGGGTGAGGCAGGGAGTAGGCATGTAGCTAACATTTTTGCTTACCTGTCCTAGGTCCAGCTGTAGGCAACAGTGCTCCAGTGACCACAATTGCTAGACATATTTTGAAGTGTAAGCACCATCTCCTTTGTGTTATAGCCTCATACATTAGAAAGACCTATAATATTGTTCATCTTGCTTAAATGGTTATCTTTAGAGAACTGACTTACTAACTTGGGTGTTACATTTCTTCAAACTACTGTCTTTGAAGTGACAGCCAGGGTTTCTGAAATGAAAGGGACCTAAGGGATTGACCTGCTTCAGGACTCTATCCTTTAAAGAAGCACTACTTTTACATCATCAATGATGAGGTGATTTTTGCCTGGAATATCTCAAGGAAAAATGATACATTCTATGACTTTCCTGCATAGAACATTGGCTTGGAACCACTAAGTCAGCACATGCTATAATTTAGGCAGAGAATATACTGACATTTACCTTTGAATTAAAAAAATAAAAACATAGCAAAGACTGAAGATGGAATGTGTAAATCTTTTAAAGGAAACAGCATTTTATATATCTAATGGATAGACAAATTAGAAAAGATCCTTATGTATTCACTAAAATAAGTCTTCTATAAGGATCTTTACTTGCCAACACACAGGTTTAACTTGGAATGTTTGTATACTCTTGAAAACAAAATTAAAGAACATTCTAGATCAGACTTTTCACTAATTCAGTATGGCCTCACCCTCATATATCTTGAACTGGTGAGATTTTATTTTCTTCCAGTTTCCTCTCTCCTTTATAATGAATCCTTTCTAATGCTGATGCTCTCTCTCTAGTCTAGTTAAGCTCATTTGCTCTGGTAGTGTCCTTAGGCATGCAGAACAGTTGGTCAGTGCCCTCTTTATGATAACTCTTTATACTTGAGGATGGTGATTAAACTGCCTCTTGGCTCTCTTTCACCAGACTAAACAACCCCGACTCATTTAGCCTTTTCCTCACAGGCCCTATTTTCTAACGCTTTAATCATTTTTTGCTGCTCTTCTTTGCTCTTCTCTAATTGCTTTGCAACTGTTTTAAGATATAACCTGATAAGCAGACCAAATCCAGGGTTTGGTATCTGCTAAATATTTACTTAATGAGTGATTTAGAAATTATGGGAGGTGGTGCAGTGTAGGAGAATGAGCACTATACGAAGAGTCAGAAGACCTGAGTTTTATTCTTGCTGTCACTTACTAGGATGGAGCAGAGAGCTTCATTTGAACAAATCATCTAAATGTCTCTGAGCCTCAATTTATCATCTGTAAATTTGTGATAAACACATCTGCCCTGCTTGCCACCCACGGTGAAGTTCAGATGAGATAATCTATGTGAAAACATTTTGTTTTGGCATCAAAGCACCAGACAAACATTATGTGTCAGGTACCATTCTAATTGCTTTGCAGAGATTAACTCATCAAGGTACAGTTATCATTCTTATTTTACTATGAGGAAATGGAGGCACAGAGAGTTAAATAACTTGCCTTAGGTCACACAGCTAGCAAGTGACAGAATCCATGCAGACTAACTCCTGAGTCTCTGCTCTGAAATGCTATGTTATGCTGCCTCTTTGAATAAACAGTAAAGGTCCAACAAAGCTATGCCATTTTATGGGACCTGATCTTCAAAAGCTGGGGAGAAGTATCTTTTCATTTATGAGTAGACAACTCTCTGAGAGGCAACTTTTTAAAAAGTTACTGTTTACATTGGTCATGGAATTAAGGCAGCTGTCCATCAGTGAGGAGAGCCTAGTCCAAGCACAGTACAGTAACAGGAATGCTATATTGGGTCATTCACCCCAGTACACCTAAATCTTCTTATAGAAAGTGTTCTTAATTCGTGGATTCTGGATCTATGGTTTCTAAATATTCTCTGTGAGCCCCAACAAGCCTTCATGGTTTCATCTGTCCTTTTCTATGTTAATTCTTATAGTTATAAATTTGGAATGCCTTCTTTGTAGACTGTTAGAAATATTAAAGACAGATTAGTACCTAATTTAGTCTTTTTTCATTTTATCTTAACCAAAAGACTGAGAAGTGATGATTCTTTTTTCATAATGTAGTATGAAGGGTTAAAAGAGTTTTTTTAAAAAAAGCTTTGAAAAAAATGTTGAAAGAATTTTGATTTACCATATGTTTGAATATTTACAGGAAAAATCAGAACTTATAACATGAAATGTGGAGGTGATGCTATATAATAATATATTGAAGACCTGCCTATATTAGAAAAATTGTACCATATTGAGGCATTTTCATTAAAATCAATTTGATATAGAATACAATATGAACTTATTTTATGTCCAAATCTGATGTATAGCAAATAGTGGTGTAACATTCTTCTACCTCAGATAGTGGTACAAAGCATCATTTTGTGGGAGACTGTAGTGTCCTTCCATGGAAATAATCTCAAAGTTGAATACAATTTTGGAGGGTAAGGACATCTCTTGGGAGAACTTGATATTGATATAGAAATGCTATCATTCTAACCAGAATCTGTTTGTCAAAGGATGGCTAAGAATCAATGAGAAAGGTTATATTTTTGTATCTTAGTATTTAATTTCCTTTAAAAATGTTTTTCTAAACATTTGAAATTTTCTAAACATATTGAAATTGTTGCTTAATGTAAATAATTTGTCTTATAGGAAATCTATTTTTATATATAAATTTACTTTATGTGAAGAAATTATGACAAATTTAGAATATCATTGGAATAGGCTTAAGTAGACAGCCACCATCTTAAACCTTTGAGAAAATGTGTACTTTAATAATAATCACATCATGTTGCTGCAGGCATTTTTTTTCCTCTTGTTGAAAACATAGCAGAATTGTAGTGGAACTTACTGAAATGTGCTTATTTAGTATTTATCCATCCATCCATCCTTCCAATACTATATGCCAGCTACTCTGTTGGATATTGGAGATATAACAATGAATAAGATAAACCTGGTTCCTACCTCATAGAACTTATGACCTACTAAGGATACCTTCAGTGGTAGAGAAAACAATCACAAGTTGATGGTTCGATTACAATTTTTTGAGAGAAGGAAAAATAATAAGTGAATTTCTTTATCCTTACCTGACTTTTTTTTTTTTTTTTTTT